>NC_143514.1:14186782-14486782 GCF_031878675.1 Megascapheus bottae
TACATTGATACCCTTTCTCATGTCTTGGTCCCCATTTCCCTCCACCCACCTCCACCCCCACCCCTCATCTTATTTTCCCCCCTTCCCTATCCAATTTCAAATAACCAAATATGAATTTATCCAATATATCAGAAAATGGTGAAATACTGTAACAATATGACATAACCAAGGGACAGCAAAAGAGATGAGAGTACATTAGGACAACAATCACTAGTTATATGGCTTTTGATTTTATATCCTAGAAGTCCTTTCATTTAGTGTCATACTGTATGGCCTTATGTATCAAGGTTTTGCTCTATGGAAAATCTCTGCTAGGAGGGCCCAAGATTTCTACTGATTATGAAAAATGAGGGAAACCATTGAGCCTATTTTCCTTTGAGTCTGGCTTACTTCACTTAATATGATTTTTTCTAAGTTTTTTCATTTCCTTACAAATGGGGTGATTTCGTTCTTTCTGACAGCAGCATAGAATTCCATTGTGTATAAGTTCCACATCTTGTTGATCCACTCATCAACTGAGGGACTTCTGGGTTGGTTCCATATCTTTGCTATGGTAAATAGTGCTGCAATTATTTCGTATGCCCTTGTTTCTGGATGGTTGGGTAACTGCCAAGTAGTGGAATTGCTGGGTCATAGGTGAGCTCTATGTTTAGTCTTTTGAGGAACTGCCATACTGCTTTCCATACTGGTTGAACGAGTTTGCACTCCCACCAACAGTGTAGTAGTGATCCCTCCTGGCCACATCCCCTCCAGCATCTGTTGTTATTAGCTTTTTTGATCTTGGCCATTCTAATTGGAGTAAGGCGGAATCTTAGAGTTGTTTTGATTTGCATTTCTTTTATGACCAGAGATGTTGAGCATTTCTTCATGTGTCTATAGGCCATTCTTACTTCTTCTTCAGAAAAGACTCTCTTTAAGTCTTTGGCCCATCTTTTGATGGGATGGTTGTTACTTTGGAGATTAGTTTTGGAGTGATTCAATTTTTTGAGCTGTTGATATATTTTAGATATGAGGCCTTTGTCCGTTGTTTGGTTGGTGAAGATCTTCTCCCACTCTGTAGGCTTCCTAATTAATTTATTAGCTATGTCCTTTGCCCTCAGAAGCTCTGCAGTTTAATGCAGTCCCACTTATCCAGCTTTTCTCTGATTTGTTTTTTTTTCTTGGTTCTCATTAAGAAAGTTTTGACCTGGGCCAAGGAGGCCTAGTATGTCTCCTATTCTTTCTTGTAGAGTTTTCAGTGTGTTGGCTTTTACCTCGAGGTCTTTGATCCATTTGGAATTAATTCTAGTGTAGGTGACAGAGGAGGATCCAACTTTAGTTTTCTGCATGTGCTTAACCAGTTCTGCGAGCACAACTTGTTGAAGAGGCTATCTTTCTTTCATTCTATTTTTTGGCTCCCTTGTCAAAGATTTGGTGACCATAGGCCTGTGGTTTAATATCTGGGTCCTCAGTTCTATTCCATTGGTCTTCAGGCCTGTTCTTGTGCTAGTACCAAGCCATTTTGATTATTACAGCTCTGTGATAGAGGCTAAAGTTTGGTATTGAGATTCCTCCTGCGCTGTACTTTCTGCTAAGAAGTGTTTTTGCTATACGGGGTCTTTTATTATTCCATATGAAATTTTGGATTGCCTCTTCTATTTCTTTAAAGAATGTCATTGGGATATTGATGGGTTTTGCGTTGAATTTGTCCATAGCCCTTTGCAAATTGTCATTTTCACGATGTGATTCTTCCAATCCAGGAGCATGGGAGGTTTTTCCATTTCCTCAGTTCTGCTTTAATTTCCTTTTTCAGGGTTTTAAAGTTTTCGTGAAAATGGTCCTTTACATTCTTAATTAAGTTAATTCCTAAGTACTTTATTTTCTTTGAGGCTATTGGAAAAGGAGTTGCTTTCCTAATTGTTGACTCGTTCCTCTCACTGTTGGCATAGAGGAAGGCAGTTAATTTTTGAGGGTCAATTTTATATCTTGCTACTTTGCCGAAGTTTTGAATCAGCTCAAGGAGCTTGGGAGTGGAGTCTATAGGGTTCTTTAAATACAGAATCATGTCACCTGCAAAGAGGGAGAATTTCACTTTCTCTTTCCTTATTCGGATCCCTATTAAGCTTGCTTCTTGCCTTATTGCTTTGGCTAGGAATTCTAATACTATGTTAAAGAGGCGTGGAGAGAGTGGGCATCCTTGTTTTGTTCCTGATTTTAGAGGGAATGGCTTAACTTTTCGCCATTAGGTATAATACTAGCTGTGGGTTTGTCATACACAGCCTTCATTATACTGAGGAATGGTCCATGTATTCATAGTTTCTTAAGAGCTTTTAGCAAAAAGGGGTGTTGGATCTTGTCAAATGCCTTTTCTGCATCTATTGAGACAATATTGTGATTTTTGTCCTTACTCCTGTTCATGTGTTGAATTATATTAATTGATTTGCATATGTTAAACTTGCTTTGCCTCCTTGTGATGAATCCTGTTTGATCATAGTGTATTATTTTATTGATAATTGTGGTAGACAGTTGGCCAGTATTTTGTTGAGAAGTTTTGCATCAATATTCATCAAAGAAATGGGTGTTTAGTTCTTTTTCTTTGATGAATCTCAGTCTGGTTTGGGGATGAGGGTTACACTGGCTTCGTAGAATGAGTTTGACAAAGAGCCTTCATTTTCAATTTTGTTGAAGAGCTTGAGGATTATTGGTGTGAGCTCTGCTTTGAAGACCTTATAGAATTCAGATGTGAATCCATCTGGCCCTGGGCTTTCTTAGGTGGAAGGTCTCTTATTGCCATTTCAATTTCAGTGCTTGAAATAGGCCTCTTTAGTTGGGTTAGGTCTTTTTGGTTCAGTGTGGGTATGTTAATATTGGCTAGGAATTCATCCATTTCTTCTCAATTCTCAAACTTGTTGGCATAAAGTTTTGAAAAGTATTCCCTCATGATGCTCTGGATCCTGGTAATTTCTGTCATGATATTACCATTTTCATCTGTGATTTTTTTTTATTTCGGTATGCTCCCTTCTTTTTTTTTTTGGTAAGATTTGCTAAGGGTCTGTCAATTTTGTTAATTTTTTCAAAGAACCAAGTCCTTGTTTTGCTGATTCTTTCTATATTTTTTTGGACTCCAATTCATTTAATTCTGTTTTGATTTTAATAATTTGCTTCCTTTACTGGGATTAGGGTTGGTTTGTTGCTTTTCTTCCAGGTGCTTAAGGTGACACATTAAATTTTTGGTTTGCAATTTTTCCAAGTTGTTATTGTAGGCACTCAGAGCTATAAATTTTCCTCTGAGTACTGTCTTTGCTGTGTCTCAAAGGAGCTGGTATTTTGTTTGCTCCTTTTTGTTAAATTTCATAAATTTCTGTTCTGATTTCCTCGATGACTCATTGGTGATTCCACAATGTGTTGTTCAATCTCCATGAGTTACAGGGTTTTCGTTGGTGGAGATGGGTGTTCAGTTTCAATTTGATGCCCTTGTAGTCTGAGAGAGTACAGGGAATGATTTCATTGTTTCTGAATCTGCCCAGGTTTGTTTTATGCCCTGAAATGCAGTCTACTTTGGAAAATGTTCCATATGCTGTGGAAAAGAAAAAAAACTATATTGTGTTGTTGCTTGGTGAAATAATCTGCAGATATCTGTTAGATCTAGTTTGTCTATACAGTTTTTCAATTCTGAAGTTTTTATGTTGAGTTTTTGCCTGTTTGATCTGTCCATAGGTGAGAGTGGTGTGTTAAAGTCACCAACAATCACTGTGTCTCAATCTATGTATGGTTTCAATGAAAGTAAAGTTTGCCTGATGAAGTTTGGTGCTCCGGGATTAGGTGTGTAGATATTTAAGATGCTTATGTCCTCCTGGAGGGGAGATCCCTTTATTAGTATCGATTATCCTTCTTTGTCTTTTCTCACTAATTTCAGTTTGAGGTCTATTTTATCTGATATGAGGATTGCAACTCAAGCCTGTTTATGGGGGCCATTAGCTTGATAAATTTTATTCCAACCTCTCACTTTCAAAAAATATTTGTTTTTTTGAGCAAGATGTGTGTCTTGAAGACAGCAGAATGATGGATCTTGCTTTTTGATCCAACTAGACAGTCTCTGCCATTTATTTGGAAAGTTAAGTTCATTGATATTGAGAAATATACATTAGTTCCTGCCATTTTTATAAGCTTTCATTAAGGCCTTGTCTTGACAGTTCTTGTGATACTTTGATGGTATGATTTTGGGGTGCCATTTCTTTCTCTGTATTACATTTTTGTTGGTTTTCTATGTGTAGCAGATCTTTGAGAATTTTCTGTAATGTTGGTTTGGTTGCTACGTAATGTTGCAGCTTTTCCCTGGAATGGAATGTTTTTATTGTTCTCTCTGTTATGAATGAGAGCTTAGCTGGATACAGTATTCTTGGTTGGTAGTTATTTGACTAAGAGCATGACATATATCCTTCCAATCTCTTTTTGCTTGCATGGTCTCTGCTGAGAAATCTGGGGTTATTCTGATTGGTTTGCCTTTGTAGGTGATTGTTCTCTTCTCCCTGGCTGCCTTTAGGATCCCTGATAAATGTAACTATAACCCCTCTATGCATTACTCCAACAACAAAATTTAAAAATTAGATGGTAGTGGATCAGATATACACTCTAGCAGGAAGCAAGACCATTACCTTTATTTTATTTTATTTTATTTTTTTTTTGCCAGTCCTGGGCTTGGGCTCAGGGCCTGAGCACTATCCTTGGACTTTCTCAAGGCCTAGCACTCTACCACTTGAGGCTCAGCACCACTTCTGGCTTTTTTTCTATGTATGTGGTACCGAGGAATCGAACCCGGGTCTTCATGCATGCTAGGAAAACACTTTAACCACTAGGCCAAATTCCCGGCAAGACCATTACCTTTAAAGATAGGCAGTAACAAAACTCACCTAGAGTCTAATTGGTGGACCTTCATCCTAACAAATATACAGACCTGAGTTCGAACTCTAATAAAACATTGTAGTTAATTCAAATGGTTAGTTCAAAGGTAGTTCATATTCCAAAGAATGAAATACAAGTTCTTTAATGCTAAAACCTTTGTCTTTGAAGGAAAAGGCTAAGTTAACACAAACACATAGATTAACAAAATGCAAGTTTACCAAAAAAAGAGTTGATTTGGGAGGAAAATGGGCATTGGAATGGTCTGAAAGCAGTACCGTGGAATCATAGCTAGGTAAAGTAGGAAATATAATAAGGCTAAAGAACAAATGAATAGATTTTCGGGCCTACAGGCTGAAAGTGTATTGTAATTGCTGTCACTAAGCGAATGAACTAGCAAACTGAAAGTGATTGTTGAAGGAATGCTTCAAGAAGAATGTTCAGGCAGCATACTTGGGTAATTATTAGTGTAACGGTCTAACTCTAGGAGAGAATTCTATGTAGTTGGATGTAATTCAAGAGGCCTATGTCTAGAAGGCTTATCTGCACTGAAAAGACAAAACTCATTGAAAAATGAAAGGCATTTTTTCTTATGGAAAATAACAAAATAAACTGTTCATTCTTTTCTTAATTTATGCTAGATCATGTGATTTTTCTTCTCTGTTGGTTTGAAGTGCATAAAATCTTTCAAGAAAAATGTGTAAGCCTCTGTTGTGGTTCTGGTGTAAAACATTCCCGAGACAGATTGAAAGACTGGTCTTCAGCTCATAGTGATCTCTACAGGTAACTGGATTAAAATAGGGCTAACTAAATCAAGGGGTGAATCCGTAGATGCAAATGAGGAAGTAGGACCTAATTGGAGGAAGTAAGACCTAACTGGAGGAAGTAGGAAATATTTGGAGGAAGTAGAACACTGGTGGCTTGTCCTACAAAGATATGCATGTTTGTGAATACTTCCTTCGTGCTCTGTTTCTTGTCCCCATTAAGGTGTCTACAATGTTCTTCCATCATGAAGTTCTGCCTAACCAAAGTTCAAAAACAATGAATAGAGCAGACACAAGGCTGAAATTAGGAGCCAAAATAACCTTTTTTACAGATAGTTTTGATCAGGTATCTGTCACAGCTGGAAAAACTGACAAATACAACCATGAGCTTTCTGACCCTGGAATGTCTGAACTTGAGAACCATCTCATTGTGATGAAATCATTAAGAGAAAGGGAATCTCTTTCTCCCTGCCTTTTTCTGTGGGGAGGGTGGGGGTGGGAAGGGAAGGAAGGAGGGGAAAGGGCTTGTAGAAACTGAATCCCTGTGGGTATCTTGGGCCCACTGTAAGACTACCTCTTGTTATGAAGTTTTGAGAAGGTTGTTTTTCCTCTATTAGAAAACCAATTAGAAAACACAAATGGTCATTGGAATTATTATGTGAAGCTAGGATGAATTATGCATGACACATGCATTCCCTATAGTCATTTTGCATGAAAATTGGTCATTGTTAATCCTGAAAACATACATAATGTATCCATATGCATGGCTAGAAAAACAGTGTGATTTTGTCTTTGCAGTTTTTTGCAGACTGTTTCTGATGTATGATGCATTGTGGTTTAATGCCTGTTCAATAATAAAACTATTTCCCTTTTTACTTCTCATACAAAGAGGTTTCTTTGCTTGTGAGAAGATTTAATTTTTAATTATTCTTTCCTAGCAGAATGGATATTGAAATCATGGAGAGCCATAACAATGAGCCTTGATCCAAAACGCTTGTACAAATGACAAGTGACCCCGAGGTCTGTGGTTTCCTGGCACCAAAGCTGTGGGGAGAATACAAACATGGGACCCGGACTTCAAGGTTTATTTCATGCAGACATTTCAGAGCAAAAAAAATAGCAGAATGTTCCACTGAGATGGCCTTTTTATGAAATGAATTTCATACTAATTGCCTAGAGTTTTGACTACCTGGCTAAAACTTAAGAAATGCACATTAAGAAATAATGAGTCAAAATTTAAAAATTCGTATTTGGGGACAGGTCCATTCATATGTCTATAAATAATTGCTTAAATGATTAAACATAAAACATGAATCAAGATGAATCAAGTTAACAGACTGCTCAGAGGAGGGAAAGGAAGAAGAGAAAGAGAAAGCATAAGAATAACTAGCATATTACGTATATCTATCTATCTATCTATATCTATATCTATATATATATCTATATATATATATGAAAGCAGCACAGAAAAGCTTAATGAAAGATGTGGGAGGAAGTAGGTGGAGAAGGTTGAGCTGATGGAAAGAATAAAAAGGGACGAATGTTACTAGAAAAAAAAAAAAAAGGATTACTTCCAACTATAGACCGACACACGGAAACCAGTTGACGATATAATTTGGGGGTGGAAAGGGGGAGATGCAGTGAGTATGAAGGGATGAAGTAGATTACAGTACAGTGCAAACTTGTGTGGGGATTTGACAATGAACATCTCCCGTGTATCTTAAATAATCCAAAGAAAGAAGGAAGAAACCATGAGTCAGAAAGATTTCCTTCCATGAAAAATTAAATATCAATAAAAAGAACACTTTCAGTAACACCACAAGTTAGTGTGTAATTGCCAAATGAATTGTACCATAATAGGCCACAAATGAAATGATTTGGAACACTTTTTGTAAAATTAATATATAGAGAGTATTCTCAGTATGAAATTTAAAAAAAGTATAAACTAGCTTTCAAGTAGCACCTAGGCTGTGATATTCACCTCATGAGGGCTCAATAAGTGCTAATTATCATAATATCAAAGGACTAGAGACACCTCATCTAATCTAGCCCTCTGGCATTAAGCTTAAATCATCCTGGATAGAAAAGAAGGTATCTGAGTTTGAACATTCTTTAGAAACATACTTATAATTGTCTGTGTTTGAAAATTCCCCTTGTTTTTTTTTATGCAGAATCTCATCTCTACGCAACTGCCTTTATTAAATCTGTAGACAATCTTAAAGTTTATATAAAATATTATTTTGTAATTATTTGCTTTTCTGTATGATGAATTTCCTCTTTGTTTCCGTCAATACCTAGGTCAAGTTGAGATATGGAATTCACACAAAGTCCAGTTATTTGTTTGTGCATTTATTTATTCATTTATTCAATAGGTGCTTTTAATTAAGTAATATATTTCAATGCTACATTTCAAACTCCCTCAAACTTCACTATTGTTAACAGCATAATTATTATCTCACAAATCTGCATATCTGTCAGTGAGTAAAGAATATTGGAGTAGCAAATCTGACTGATTCTGACTCAGGCTTTCCAAAGGAACTGAAGACAGCCATTAACCAGGTCTGATTTTACTTTAATAAATATCTGATTGAGCTTCTGCATCCCTGTTCTCATTTGTCTGTTAGCAGTTCCCAGAATTCTTTCTCAAGTTTGTGTGTGTGTGTGTGTGTGTGTGTGTGTGTGTGTGTGTGTGTGTGATGGTCTTAGGGATTGTACTGGACACTGTCCTTCAGCTTTTGTGCTCAAGGTTAGCACTCTATTACTTGAGACACAGCTCCACTTCTAGCTTTTCTGACAGTTGGTGTGGCTCAGCTGTAGAGCACCAGGCTTGAATGAGAAAGCTAAGCAAAGCTTAGTATTGGCAGGGAGAGAGAGAGAAGGAGAAGGAGAGGGAGAGGGAGAGGGGTTTAAGAATTTTAGACCTCCATGACTGCACTATTTTGTAACTTTCTTTTAATCTAAAATTATTAAAAATATTTCCAAGTGGATGAAAAATCTAAACATTGCTAGTTTATCAACTTCCCCCAAAGTCTTGACCAAGTCTTCCTGAAACAATATCCTTCTAAAGAATAAGGACAAATGATGTAGCTCTTCACTAATATTGCTTTATTGCATGAACACAAATTAGGCACAATAAAAATTTGATATGCATTTTGTACAGAACATTGTGATCTTGTAGTATGTTAAATCAAATTTTATGTGATTTTTTTTTACAATTCAATTTTAGAAGATGTTCAAAATGCACCAAGTCCTACAATATTTCAGACAAACTACTAGTCACCTCTTTCAGAATAATTTTATGACTTCTATTTCACATCTAACTGAAAAATCCACATTGCAATGTAAATTTTCCTATAATAGAGTGCAAATATGTCATACACACATGGGAGATTTAATCCAGGTTTGCTTTAAGTAAAAGCCTCTGTTATTTCCAATGTAGAAAACTATAGAGTATTCTCTATTTTATACTCGAGAGCCATTTAGAGGGGCTTAATGTTGATGACTTTAGTGTCATCTCTAGAAAGATTTTGGCCATTTATCGCTAAGTCAACTTTAACTAACTTTTACCCCATTTATTTTGTGGAGAAAGTAGTTTGCCTGACTTTCAATAACCTTTTCAAGATCTTCAGCATTGTAAGGACAGGGCTTCTAGCTTGATTTCTCCTCTCTCTTATATGCTCTGACTTCATCTCTTTACATAGTCATCCAACCCAACTCTATTCACCTCCTAACAGAAAGATGGTGGCACTGTTACTACCTCTGCACATAATTACACAGGTAAATATTTAAACAAGAAATCCTTGTATATAGATTTCTAGCAATAATAATAAAATACACACATTTCTTTTACTCTCCTCAGGTGTAGAGGCCTGTGGCTTTGTACGGTCTTTGAAATTGAGAAAGCTATGTATGCTTCTTATATATTTCTTGACAATTGTTATACTTCCTAAGCTGGCCCTGTAACACTTGAGCTATGCCTCTAGCTCTGCTTTTACTAATTATTTTGGGGATGGTATATACTGAGCTTTTCTGCCTGAGTTGGCCTGCAATCACTAACCTCCCAATCTCAGTTTCCTGAACAGCTAGGATTATAGGAGTGAATCACTGCTTCCCCGATCTTTACTTCTGATTCCATATTGTCCACAAATACTATTATAAAAATCCAAATGGTCCTTGGTAGAAAAACAACAACAACAAAATGCTTTCCTCACCCCTTTTAGAGAGCTCTCCTTGGCTATAGGTAGAAAACTCCAGGTTGTACTGGACACTTGAGAAAATAATTATTATCATTCATTCAGAAACTGAGAATAGTATATGCAATCTCATGTTAGGTAATCAAGTCTGAGTAATTGCAGATGGTAGCCTAGATATATATTCCACATAGCTTAACTTTTCTTTCTTTCTTGCTGGCTTCTCTTAACTTTTTTCCATTGCTTCCCCCACTGCTACCTAGAGCAATTGCCCAATCATAGGAAACAATCACCACTCTGTTGTTTTCTTCTTGCATCAGAACACTATCCAGCAATTCCATACCCCTAGCTAAAATCAGAGTTCTGTATAGTTATTCTCTTGGACTACTTACTCTATTCTAATATTCAGTGTCTATATTCTTAACTCAAATATTCATTATTATTTCCAGCATAGAAAAACATAATGTTAATATTTCATTGATTCTATAGTACACATCACATTCTAATCCCCATTGGGCTTCTTTGTGAAATATTCATAATTACATATATTCACAAAATCTTATTCTTTGAATTATTATTAAATGAGTTTTAATAAATTCACTCTCTTGAACTCCATTAGTTTAAATGCATACTAACATACTCTGAAATGTAAACTAAAACAGTGATCTAATTCTTAACTATGATATATTTATTAAGGCATCTATGTTTATTCAAATACGTAACATTTCTATGAAAATGTTCAATTTATAAACTTGCTTTTTATTGAATTTAGCATGGCATATGTTCTGAATGGGATGTAGTTTTATTTTTGCTTTATTAAAAGTTTTTTTAACACTGCATATTTACATCATATTTCAAATGTCATGTTCTACAAACAAGTGATCAAGCAAGGAATCTCTATGTGCAATCACTGGCACATAAATTTAAGAACATAATTAAAATTAAGCTGAGTCTTTGTATGTCATAGATATATACTGATCTATATACTCTATCAAGGTATGTCTATAGAATATATATCCCATCATAGACTTGTATGTCTATATAGATATATTTATATCACCAAATTCATGTCAATGACCTGGAATACCTGAGTATTGAGTCTTCACATTTTTTCAATTGCCAAAATAATTAACAATGTCTTATTGGGTAATTAAATTGTATTACATCACAATTCATTTTAGTTTACTTCATTTTGGTATATAAATACTTGGAATTTTACATTTTACCTTAAATTTTAGCTTGTGATCTAACAAAAGAAAGTTAAAGATAAGTATGCAATATTAAAATTTTACCAAATACATTGCTTTAAAATAATTCTTTGCTAAAAAAATAACCATTTTTCCTTACATTCTTGAGACTTATATAGAAATGAAAACAAGTACCATATAAATTACTCAAATACAGTAGAACAAATATGAGTTATCATTATCATATGATACAAGTATTCATGTATGTGTTATGTGTTTTGGCATGTTCACAAAGCCAAAATATTTAAAGCAGATAAAACAGTTTATTATCCAAATTTCAGGATGTGGTTGCTGAATTTCCAGAAAAATTCTTTTTCTATTAAAGAATTTATTAACATTCATTTTATATCATATTTCAAATGACATGTTTAACAAATGAGTGTTCAAGAAGGGAATCTATGTACATAATCACTGGCACTTAGATTTTTGGACATAATCAAAATTAGGCTAAGGGTTTGTATGTCATAGATACATAATAATCTATGTAATAAAACATTATGTCTACAGAGTCGTAATTTTTTATGACTATGTAGTTGTGTTTATATTTCCAGTACCCTGTCCATAGCATTGGCTATGCAACTTTTGAGTCCTCACTCTTGCACTGTTTAGATCTAATAGCCACATATTAAGGATACCATGAACCTTTTATTCCTTTGGTCTTGACTTGTCTCACTCAACATTTACATCATTTTTCAAATGTAATGTTTAACAAACAAGTATTCAAGAAGGGACTCTCTGTCTACAATCACTGGCACATATATTTTAGAACATAATTAAAATGAACCTGAGGGTTTGTATGTCATATATAAGTATTAATATATGTAATAAAATGTTATGTTTATAGAGTATAGCCCGTCATTGATTTTTATGTCTGTGTAGTTATGTTTATATCTCCAAGATGTTTTTGTATTGTTTAGATCTAATATCCACATATCAAGGAGACTATATGTCTTTTGTTCCTTTGGTTTTGACTTATCTCACTCAACATGATTTGTTCTGGTTCCATCCACTTCCCAGCGAATGTCATTATTTTATCTTGTCTGGTGACTATATAGAATTCCATTGTATATATGTACCACATCTTTGGGAAATACAGTTTTAATACATACCATTAAAACATTAAACTATTCATAGAAACATTATTCAAGTGTTCTTGGGTTGCAAGAGCCCTAACAAGTAATTGAAAACTATATGATATATATGAAATAAAATGAACTTAAACAGTTTCTCTAAATTTTCTAAACAATTTTCTATAATTAAGAGGAAAGTACTCATAATAGGATATGGATATCATTCTAAAACACTAGGTTTGAGACATACGTCTGCCATACTCATCAAGATGTGCAATAACTGAAGAAATACATAGAGGCATTGTAACTATCTCTCTAAAATAGGTGTCTTTGACTTTTTTCCTTAGAACACTACAAAATGTTGCATTTGCCTTTATTCCACTCAAGGATAGCATTCATTCTCCTACTTGAATCCTGCCTCCAGTTTGGGCTGTTCAGCTCAAGGCTACTTCCCTACATCTTGAGCCACAACCCCACTTCCCATTTTCTAGTGGTTAATTGGAAATAAGAGTCTCACAGACTTTAGTGCCCGGGCTGGCTTTGGACTGCGATCCTCAGCTCTCAACTTCCTGAGTAGCTAAGGTTATAGGTGTGAGCCGCTGAATTGTTTGGACTTTTTGCTGGGTACTTGGAAGTAAGTGTTTCTCATATTTGTTTGCCCCAACAGGCCTTAAATTGTCATCCTAAAATCTCAGCCATCAGTGACTCAAAGATGTTGGAATTTTAAGATCCTCTGGAATAACTCTGACTAAGCCTTCCTTAGTCTTCCTAAATAATGTTTAATACGTTGTGCCTGATTCATGGTTATTTAAGGATGACTAAAAGTTCTATTATAAGATCCATTTAAGTGATAACATGATGATTAATTTTTAAAGTGACTGCATTTTAATTCATGTCCTAAGTTAATAAGAAACAAATTTATCTGTAAATATAGTTGATTGGTAGCAATAACTCAGCTAACCATACCAGTTTAGAGTGGTTAACAGAATTCATGCAGGGAAGAACTTTAAATTACCATGAATGCTTATAAACATCACAATAAAGCAATAATGGGAAGCATTTTTGGTCAAACCCAATGTTCTTTCACAACATATGCATGCATTAACTTGAAAATCAGATAGTTTTCTTGGTCTCCTATATATTATCTATGAAAATCACACAGCTAATATTATACTTATCAGTAGAATACTAAAATGTTCCCCCTAAGAATAGAAGCATGTAATTAAGATGTCAGTTTTGACCATGTATTTCTAATATATAATGTGACATCAGCCTGAGAAAGTGTATGGAGAAGACAAATACATAGATAACATACAGAAAATCATTAAAAGGAAATACTCTATTAGAAGAAATCTAAATGAATTTAACAAACTAGGAAGGTACCAATTTAGAATCAAAATAATCATACCTTCCTATAATAATGAAAAACCAAAAGGTGAACTTAAGGAACCAATAATTTTTAGAATGACAATGATAGAGTCCTAAAACTGACTTTTAAGGTATTTTATTTTATTTTTCAATGTTTGGTCATTTTTCTTTTTAGTCATTTGTGAATTCTGGGCCTAGGTGCTGTTCCTGAACTCTTCAGCTCAAGGCTACAGCACTACCTCTTGAGACATAGTCCCACTTCTGGTTTTCTAGTGGTTGAAAGTCTCCCTGACTTTAGTGCCCAGGCTGGCTTTGAACCGTGATCCTCAGATGGTAGCCTCCTGAGTGTTTAGGATTATAGGTGTCAGATACAGCATCTGGCTACATATTTATTTTATGTGTTTATTTTGAGCTTGTTATGGAGTTTGAACTCAGGGCCTGAAAACTGTCCCTGAGGGTTTTTTTTTTTTTGCCAGTCTTAGGTCTTGACCTGAGGGTGGGAACTATATTTGGACACTTTTTTCTCAAGGCTAGCACTCTGTCATTTGAGCCACAGTGCCATTTCTGGTTTTTTCTGTGTATGTGGTTCCAGGGAATCAAACCCAGTGCTTCATGAATGCTGGGCGAGCACACTCCCACTAGGCCATGCTCCTGGCTCTAGTCATCTTTAATAGTTGTTCCCATGGATTCCTATTTAACATGTCAGCATATGAGAACCATGCAACTTGATTAATATGAATCCTTCCATCATTCTCTTCCATTCTCCTCCATCTTCCTAAGATACCTTGCTCCAATGGAGGTGAATAAACATTACAGAAAGAAAGAAACTGATCACCCAGCTTTCTGAAAAAAGGAACAAATGCATAAACAGTAAAGTATCAGTATGACCACAGTAGAGGAAATGAATGAGAATTCCTTATAGGATAGTGTAATTACCTTGGACTTATCCTACATGTGATCAGGGAAGCTATACAGGGAAGCCATTCCCTCTTACCTATTTTTTTCATATATTTTTTACTGTAATTAATAGAAGCGTTACATTATATTTGCCAGATAGAAGGTACATTAATTCACGTACATTGATACCCTTTCTCATGTCTTGGTCCCCATTTCCCTCCCCCCCCACCCCTTATCTTGTTTTCCCCCATTCCCTATCCAATTTCAAATAACCAAATACAAATATATCCAATATATCAGATAACAAAGTAAGATACTGTAACAATATGAGATAATCAAGGGATAGCAAAAGAGATGAGAGATAACATAGTATGTTAAAGACAACAATCACTCATTATATGGCTTCTGTTTCTATATCCTAGAGGTCCTTTCATTTAGCGTCATACTATATGGCCTTATGTATCTAGGTTTTGTTCTATTGCAAATCTCTGCTAGGAGAGCCCAAGGTTTCTAATGATTATGAAAAATGAGGGAAACCATTGAGCCTATCTTCCTTTGAGTCTGGCTTACTTCACTTAATATGATTTTTTCTAAGTCTTTCCATGTCCTAACAAATGGGGTGATGTCATTCTTTCTGACAGCAGCATAGAATTCCATTGTGTACAAATACTACATCTTGTTGATCCACTCATATTTCTTAAGCATGCTATATTGGCTGTTCTCTGTGGAATATACTTATCATTTGTCTAAAGAGAAATCAAATGATACAATACAGGTAAAACTTACAGACTTTGACTTCTGGGGATGACAGAAAAGGAATAACTTGTAATTGAATTTAGAATATATTTTGGTTACACAGACAATAGAAGTTGCTCATGAATCTAATTTAGGGACCCAGTTGGACATGAAATTCTGCCCTTAAGCAAATAGATTAATGTTCTATCATTTATCGAAGAAGTCAGTTCTGGAAATAGGAGGTCTTAAGTGGTAAAAACTGAGTTGTATTTTTTGTCTTCTTATGTTTATAATACAGTTATTCTCCAAGTATAAATGTCACAATTACTATTGGATATATCAACTTGAATTTCAAAGTAGAGATCATTGATGGGTACATACATTTGGGATTCATTAGTGTTGAGAAAACATTGATAGCAATGGTCTTCTTTTAGACCAATAATGAAACAAATATGAACAGAACACAGACAGAAGCATAGGTACTGCATTAGGGCTTTGCAATTATCCTTTACATTTTGTAAAGTTCACCTTGCCTTAAACAGCACACCTATGGCCAATAATTACTTAGACAATGAATGATTCCACTTGTTGAGAACACATTCTGGTTGTCATTCTCCTTAGGAAATAAGATGAAGAATTTGTAAAGTAGCACTGAAAATGAGAATTTATCTCCAATAAATACAGACAAGTTGTATATTTCAAAAATATAACTATCAGCCATAAGGAAATCAATCAAACCTGTAATTTTAGCTACTCAAGGAGGCAGAGATCAGCAGGATCACATTTGGAGACACACCTGGGTAAAAATGTTAGTGATTTTCCATCTCAATACATAGTTGTGGTCATATGATGCTGAAGGGAGAATCTGACTGATATAGAGCTCCTGTCTAGTAAGCACAAGACCTTGAGTTCAAATCCTAGTCCTATATTCTCCTGGAAAACAGAGATATAAAATAAAAACAGCAAGCATTAATTTTAAATTACTCTAAACAGTGCCAATATTAATTGGAACACATACTTTCTTAGAATACAAGTTAATAAGAGCAAAAACAAAAGAAAAAAGCAAAAACTTTGGCAGTAGAAAATGCTTGGTAGTTCTGGCATGGTGGTGCAAGCCTGTAGTTCTATCACTTAAAGGAAGATCCCAAACTTCAGGCCAGTGTGGGCAACAATGAAATCCTCTCTCAAAAAGAGTAATATAAATAATATTTAATATAAATATGAAAAATAAAAGATATAGTAAATACAGGGGAAAAATCAAGCAAAAGTAGAAGATAGACCAAGATTAACAGGATGAAAATAAGTGAGTGTTCAGGTGACTGAAGCCATTTAGCAGGCTTTGGCAAGCAAAAGTAAATATTTTTTTCCACCTAGTTAACTAGCTACAACATAGTGAATAACATAGATGTCAATTCCCATCGAAAATGGAAGGATCCAATAGATTTTAGTACAACAGTGATTACAAGGAAAGGCTAATTAAAAAAATGGCTTGGAATATAATGAATGATTGTTGTCCTTAATGTACTATGTTGTCTCTCATCTCCTTTGCTGTCCCTTGGTTATCTCATATTGGTATAGTATCTCACCTTGTTATCTGATTTATTAAATTTATTTGTATTTGGATATTTGAAATTTGATAGGGAAGGGGGGAAAACCAAGACGGGTGGGGGATGGGGGGGGAGGGATACGGGTACCAAGACATGTGAAAGGGTATCAATGTATGTGAATTAATGCACCTTCTATCTGGCAAATATCATGTAACCCTTTTACTAATTACAATAAAAAATGGTAACATCAAAAAAAATGGCTTGGAGAGAAGTATGTACATATATATGCATATATATGCATTTAAAAACTTTAGAAGGTGTCTGAGTTAACTTTGATCTCAAGTGTGCATACATACTTGAAATAACATAGTCCTCTAATTTATAGTTAGAATATGTAGTAGCAATGGCATGAATACATTGATATTTAAAATTCTTCTTGCAATGATTTGAGTAACTCTATACATAGAGCAGTGTTATTATTCCTTCTCTAGTTTGAGTACATGTTTTGGAGTAACATGATTACTATTGAAATAACCCTAAGTTGCTCAGATAATTCCTAGGACTATAGAATCAACCAACTCTTCAATATAAGACTTTGAAATTACCCCACTACTGGATTGTAAATCCAAAACAATGTCTTATTCCAGACACAATGTAGGGATTATTGCTGGCCCTGAATATCCAAAGAATCCATACCACTCTCACTGTCTATATATCCATTTATTGTCTTGCAACACTATAGAAAGCCACAATAAATAGACCTACCACAAAATGTCACTAAATAACAGATCTGTCACCATGCCCATTATTGTATCATTGCTACAGCCAGTTAGCAGTTTTCAAAGTAAAAACCACTTCCGGCTTACCAAGTCTCTTTCTGTACCAACTGAAGTCCCAGGAGATGGACTCATGCAGCCACACTGTAGAATGGCACACCATTCTGCCGTATCATGGTATCCTGAAGCAAACAAATAATATCAAGTATTTTGGAGACCATAGTTTCAACATGCACACAAGAAAGGAAAGATGATACCAGAAAAATAATACCAGATTCAGAAGGTTACTATTTAATAATTTTATTTTGTCATCTGCCTATAGTACATTAAGAAATCTTCATTTGTCCTATTAGGCAAATTAATTCCATGAATTCCTCTCCTGTAACAAGGGAAATTTAGTGATTTTGTAGATACCACTTTCCACATCTGGGAATATTATCTCTGCTAAAATACATGGTAATACAAAATAATGTCATCTTTGAACAAGAAGGTCAGGCAGTCCAGGTGAGGAGCAAATAGCTTTGCAACTTCCTTCAAATTCTGATGTAAATATTTTAGTGGTGGAATACTTAGTAGAGTAGTTGATGATGGGAAATTCACAGTGCATTACCCTGACTTTTTGGAAGACAGCTGTATCATGTGCAGTCCTAGCTTACACTCCTGTCCACTTTGAAAATGTTATTGGAGTAAAGATGAAATGATTTCTTATTATATACTAAGTAAACAAGAACCCATCTTTGGAACTGATGAGTTGTAAAGTTGCATAGGCTAATCAGGGATTATTCTGAGACAGACAGTGCTTTCTGGATTTATTCTATACAAAACCAGAGAAAAAGAATAGGCTATTTAACAAGACATCTAGTCACCAATGTCATGTGACATAGCAACATTGCAAGAGGACCAATGGCAAGCTTTCATATGACATTGTTCATTGTTATTAATTAGCCTCTTGACTAGAATTGACATTTGATTCCAACAATTTGGGGAAGGTCAGTGACTCACTCAACACTGTTAAAAATCTATTCCCAGGATAGACTCACCAATCTTCTGGCCTAATGAACCTGACAGAACTGCTGTCTTCATGTTTAAAGAATCTTTGAGCTAGGCATAAGAGCAAAAGACCTATGATGCAGCACTGATTATACCACACCCACACTATAATGACTTCATACTACATTGTAACACATTTGAAGGTGAGTGAGAATCTCCAATATAGAAAAGAGAGACTGTTTCTCAGGATACAATACATTCATTAAACCACAGATCTATGCAGAGCAATGTTTCCTGAAAGGAAAAATTGATAGTTAATGAGCTAAGGAATAGAATCAGTTGTCTACTAATCATGGCTCTACTAATCATGGCTCTGATATGGAAAGTAATCTCTGCACTTTTGGTTATGTGACTCTATACTTACATTCCTTCCAGATACAGACTCTACAGGTCAGAGATGTAGTCTCCAAATATAGTAAACTCATCTCTTTCAAGGGAACAAACTAGATAGAGTTCCAGGGTTATCTAAACTTTTGTATATATGGAAAAAAAGTTGAGTAAAAGGACTTTCATCTTGGTAGAGGGTTAATACACTCTGAATTTTAGTAGGATATTGTACTAACTTTTGTTAAAAAATGGACACCGGGGCAATTTCTATATATAGAATTCAAGTGGGTGGTCCTTGAGATCTCTTGGCACTCCCCTGTAAATATATAGGTGTCACATGTCACACATGTGGCAACTCATTCCTGAGGACAAGATCAGTAGCATTAAGGATTATGTGGAGGAAAGTCTGGGATCATACTAACTAGAAGAGTTTAAGGTTACAGTAGCTGTGAGAGAGATTTTAAAAGAGATATTCCAAGATAGGAAACACTGAACTAGTTTCATTTCCTTGACTAACCAGTAATAAGGGCTGCTTGGTACTGTCTTCAATATATGGCTTCTTCAGGCAAAGGTTCTCAGAGAAATAAAATGGGCTTCTTTCCAATATGCATGTGAATGCGAATTCTTCAATGCAAGAGGAGCCCTAACATACCCAAGGCTATGTATCACTTAGATTTTATGGATGTGAAAAGTGTAAATATATGACAACTTCCCACTATCTGACATGAAAATTGATTACACTTACCCATGCCAGGATAGTCTGTCTGTAAGCTGCACGCATCAGTGAGCAAATGAGGCCACTGCTGCCTGACACACAATTGTCCAATGAGCAATCACTTAAGTCTCTTGAGGATCCCATGACTATCAGGATTTTGCTACACAATCTTTCCTCCATCTATAAACTCTTTTGCATTTTTTGTTCTGAAGGGTCTACCTGTCCATTCTTGTTCGTGTATCCTTCCTAGGAATTTATAATGAATTTTATTCACTTTAATTTCCACCTTGGAAGCAAGCCTAAGACATTCAGGGCAGCCTTGCAACTCCTTTGTATCATTACCAGAAAGGATGAAAAACATAATGTTAAAGAGATGTAGAGGCAAATTCAGCAAAGTTAAACTGATAGGTATTCTTACTATTTCCTTTACTGGAAACTGAAGTATCTCCAGTTTTCTGTGGTCGACATAGTTTCTTGCCTTCTATCAACAAATTTACAAATAGAAAGTTTGTGTCTAGAACACTAATTAGAGAGAGAGAGAGAGAGAGAGAGAGAGAGAGAGAGAGAGAGAGAGAGACAGAGACAGAGACAGAGAGACAAAGAGAGAGACAGAGACAGAGGAGTACCTCTATCTCTACAAGATTTAGATAGGTAGATATGTAGGTAGATAAATAGACATGATTGATATTTGAAAGATCCCATAGATGAGGTATAGATTAAAAAGTAATAGACAATTGATAGTTGCTATATCTGATAAATAGATGTTAGATATAAATGTGTAGAAAAGAAGAAGGAGAAGGGGCAGGAGGGGAGAAATATGAAAAAGGATGGTGGAAGGCAAACACAGGCAGTGGGAGTTATGTCCAAGATTTGAGAAGAATCACTAGGGAATTACTGGCTTTAAAGATAAAAAAATTCATTTACAATTAAAATATGCAATGGATAATCTCCACAAAAATATTCATAAATTTAAAAAGAATAAGAATCAAGGAACCACAATGATTGGCGTATTTTGGCTGCAGTTGAGACTAGAATGCTACTGCTCATTGTATGTAAATATTCAGTGAATGAGGAGGCAATGTTAGTATTTTTGTGAATTCAACTCTAGGTCTTCCTCATGGACACATAATGTACGTACCAATTGAGGCACATAGCTAGAGCTTTTGGAAAAAAAAATTATTGATGAAATAGTCTCATAAACTTTGATCAGACTATTTCAAACGCATGACCCTCTGACCTCCACTCCACAAGAAGCTGGTGAATGCCGCCAGGCTGGGAATTCATGAAAAGAGAAGTAAGTAATTTGGACTTGCAGTTATTTTGAACCACTTTTTGTTTGCTAAGAAAGTAACTGAAACTAGTGATGCAAGTAGATCAGGAATGAAAACTCTGGAGAAATCAAATACAGTTCCATGTCAATGGTCTTGTTCATCCCTAATTGCCATTAAGCACAAATAGAATCTCATGCTTAAGAGTAAGATTTGACTGAATCAATTTGTGCTTACATAGGAACTCAGTGAGGTCTTTAGGTGTCAAAATGAAGAGCCTATGGGATACAGGCCTCCTTCAGCTTTCAGTTCTACAAACACCCAATAAGGCTGAAGTTTTAGAACTTGAAACATTGGCATGCAGTAGATAATCTCACTGCAATGTGAAGTTCACTAGCCTGTCCTTCCTCTAGGCTTCAACCTCACCAAGGTTTTCCCATTTTACTCCTTGAACTGATTCCCTGAGGATGAAAATCATTAAAGACAAAAATCAGGCATGAATTCTTCATGGAAAATGCCTTACTTTACGGTAATTTCAGAGTTTTGATAAAAATGAAATTAATTTTTCTGTCTTGTGGCATTTGCACAGAGGTAATATTGACTGTTGTGAAATAGGATATTTTGGGGAAAGGAATGGAAACACATATGTATGTAGTTATCCAAGTGTCTCCCACAGAAAAATATCTCTTGCTCTTGTGCACATATCTGCAAGCAGCCATGAAAAAAACTAGCACCTTCTGTTACATAAGTCGGGCTATGGCCATTTCTATAAGTTGTCATTGTGTGTAAAATGATCTTTCTTTCTTTCTTTCTTTCTTTCTTTCTTTCTTTCTTTCTTTCTTTTTTCCTACCATTATTGTTCAACGTTTTCATCCATGACTGGCACACTACTCCTTGAGCATCAATTTTCCTTCTGGATTTTGCATGGTTACGTTTAATTAACAGTCTCCAGGATTTGTCTGACTGGGCTGCCTTTAAATCATGATTCTCAGATCTCTGCAACTTGAGTAGCAAGACTTACATGTGTGAGCTTACCAGGTCAAATGCTATTTTCCTGCGGAGTACTGGTAGCTCACACATGTTAAGTCTTGAGAAATGTGACCTGGCCACTCTAAATAAGTTTCCCCATAAAACATGGCTCTAGGGGCCAGAGGTTTAGCCTAGTGGTAGAGTGCTTGCCTAGCATGCATGAAGAATCAGGTTTGATTCGTTGGTGCTGTGGTTCAAGTGGTAGAGCTCTGGACTTGAGAAAGCCAAAAGACATTGCCCAGGCCCTGAGTTCAAGGCTCAAAACAGGAAAAATATAAACATGGCTCTTATAGCCATACAATAAGTATAAAACCTTACTTGATTTTATTTTGGATATTCTTAGTCTGGCCTCTGAATAAATAATAACTAATCAATAACCATAATAACAATAGAAAATCATAAGATGAAAATATGTGGGATCGGTAGAGGATGGCAGTGGTTCAGTGTGAGTCATTCTGGGCGCTTGCCAAGACACCAGTTCTAGCATTGTAGGGGAAAACTCATACCAAAAGATTGAGTCTAGAGATTGGAAGGATATATGTCATGCCCTTAAGACTAATAACTACCAACCAAGAATATTATACCCAGCTAAGCTCTAATTCATAAATAAAAACCTTCCATTTCAAGGAAAAGTTGCAACATTAAATAGCAATTAAGCCAGCATTACAGAAAATTCTCAAAAATGTTTTAAACATTGAAAACCAACACAAACATGATACTGACAAAGAAATGGCACCTAAATACTATCATACCAGCTAAGTACCGCAAGAACTGTCAAAACACAGACCCTAATGAAAGCTTTTAAAAATGGCAGGAATTGGAAATATTTTTCAATTCTAACCCTCAATATCAATTGACATAACTCTTCAATTAAACAGCATAGACTGTCTAGTTGAATCAAAATGCAAGATCCATCGTTCTGCTGTCTTCAAGAGACACATCCTGCCCCTCCAAAAAACAAACATTTTTTGAAAGCAAGAGGTTGGAATAAAGTTTATCAAGCTAACAACCACCATAAACAGGCTGGAGTTGCCATCCTCATATCAGATAAAATAGAGGTCAAACTAAAATTAGTGAGAAAACATAAAGAAGGTTATTACATACTAATAAAGGGATCTCTCCTCCAGGAGGACATAACCATTCTTAACCATACCTAATCTCAGAGCACCAATCTTCATCAAGCAAACTTCACTTTCACTAAAACCACACATACATCAAAATAAAGTGATTACTGGTGAATTTAACACACCACTCTCACCAATGGACAGATCGACAAGGCAAAAACTCAACAGAGAAACCTCAGGATTGAACAACTGTACAGATCAATTAGATCTAACAGAAATCTGCAGATTATTTCACCTAGCAACATCACAATATACGTCTTTTTCAGCAGCAATGGAACATTTTCCAAAGTAGACTACATTTTAGGGCATAAAACAAACCTGAGCAGATACAGAAATATTGAAATTATTCCCTGCATTCTCTCAGACCAAAATTGCATTAAACTGGAACTAAACACCAATCTCCACCAACAAAAACCCTGTAACTCATGGAGATTGATCAACAAATTGTTGAATGACCAATGGGCCATCAAGGAGACAGAAATTCAACAGTTTATGAAATTTAACAAAAGGAGCACACAAAATACCAGCTCCTTTGGGACATGGCAAAGGCAGTACTCAGAGGAAAATTTATAACTCTGAGTGCCTACATTAACAAATTGGAAAAATAGCAAACCAATAATTTAATGTGTCACCTTAAGCTCTTCGAAAAAGAACAAATCAAACCTAATCCCACTAGAAGGAAGCAAATTATTAAAATCAAAACAGAATTAAATGAATTGGAGTCCAAAAAAACTATAGAAAAAAAATCAGCAAAAGAAGGAGTTGGTTCTTTGAAAAAATTAACAAAATTGACAGACCCTTAGCAAATCTTACCCCCCCAAAAAGAAGAGAGCATACCGAAATAAAAAAAAATCACAGATGAGAATGGTATTATGACAAAAATTACCAGGATCCAGGGCATCATGAGGGAATAATTTTCAAACCTTTATGCCAACAAATTTGAGAATCTAGAAGAAATGGATGAATTTCTAGCCAATATTAACCCGCACTGAACCAACAAGTCCTAATTCAACTAAACAGACCTATTTGAAGCACTAAATGAGAAATGGCCATAAGAGACCTTCCACCTAAGAAAAGCCCAGGGCCAGATGAATTCACAGCTATAAGGTCTTCAAAGCAGAGCGCACACCAATACTCCTTACAAAATTGAAAATGAAGACTCTATAGCAAACTCATTCTATGAGGCCACTATAACCCTCATAGCCAAACCAGACAGAGATACATCAAAGAAAGATAACTATAGACCTATATCTTTGATGAACATCGATGCAAAACTTCTCAACAAAATACTGGCCAGCAGTCTTCAGCAACTCATCAAAAAAAAATTATACACTATGATCAAACAGGATTCATCACAGGGATGAAAACTGGTTCAACATCGCAAACCAATATAATTCAACACAGCAACAGGAGCAAGGGCAAGAATCACATGATTGTTTCAACAGATGCAGAAAAGGCATTTGACAAGATCCAACACCCCTTTTTGCTAAAAGCTCTAGAGAAACTATGAATGCATGGAACTTTCCTCAGTATAATAAAGGCTGTGTATGACAAACCTACAGCTAGTATTATACTTAATGGCAAAAATCTAAAGCCATTTCCTCTACAATCAGGAAGGAGACAAGGATGCCCACTCTCTCCACTCCTTTTTAACATAGTATTAGAATTCCTAGCCAAAGAAATAAGGCAAGAAACAAGCATAAAGGGGATCCAAATAGGGAAAGAGGAAGTGAAATTCTCCCTCTTTGCAGATGACATGATTCTGTATTAAAAGAACCCTATAGACTCCACTCCCAAGCTGCTTGAGTAGATTCAAAACTTTGGCAATGTAGCAATGTATAAAATTAACCCTCAAAAATCAACTGCCTTCCTCTATGCCAACAGTAAGAGGAATGAGGCAACAATCAGGAAAGCAACTCCTTTTGCAATAGCCTCAAAGAAAATAAAGGACCTAGGAATTAACTAAGAATGTAAAGGACCTTTTTGATGAAAACTTTAAAACCCTGAAAAAGGAAATTAAAGCAGAACTGAGGAAATGGAAAAACTTCCCATGCTCTTGGATTGGAAGAATCAACATTGTGAAAATGACAATCTTGCCAAGGGCTATGGACAAGTTCAACGCAATACCCATCAATATCCCAATGGCATTCTTTAAAGAAATAGAAGAGGCAATCCAAAATTTCATATGGAATAATATAAGACCCTGTATAGCAAAAACACTTCTTAGCAGAAAGAACAGCGCAGGAGGAATTTCAATACCATACTTTAAAGTGAGCAAAACATGTTGGTACTGGCATAAGAACAGGCCTGAATACCAGTAGAATAGAATTAAGGACCCTGATATTAACCCATAGAAATATGGCCACCTAATCTTTGATAAGGGAGCAAAAAAAATAGAATGGAAGAAAGAAAGCCTCTTCAACAAGTGGTACTGGCAGAACTGGTTACGCACCCGCAGAAAACTAAAGTTAGATCCTTCCTTGCCACCCTGCAGCAGGATTAACTCCAAATGGATCAAAGATGTCAAAGTCAAAGCAGATACACTGAAAACCTTACAAGGAAGAATAATAGATACACTCATTCTCCTTGGCACAGGTCAAAACTTTCTTAATAAGGACCAAGAAACACAACAAATCAGAGAATGTCTGGACAAGTGGGACTGCATTAAAATGCAGAGCTTATGTATGGCAAAGGACATAGCTAGCAAATTAACTAGAAAGCCTACAGAGTGGGAGAAGATCTTCACCAACCATACAACGGACAAAGGCCTCATATCTGAAATATATCAACAGCTCAAAAAATTGAATCAGTGCAAAAATAATTTTCCAAAGAAACAACCATCCTATTAAAAGATGGACCAAAGAGTTAAAGAGAGTCTTCTCTGAAGAAGAAATAAGAATAGCCTAAAGACACATGAAGAAATGCTCAACATCTCTGTCCATAAAAGAAATTCAAACCAAAACAACGCTAAGATTCCACCTCACTCCAGTTAGAATGGCCAGGATCAGGAAAACGAATAACAACAGATGCTGGAGGGGATGTAGCCAGGAGGGATCACTACTACACTGTCGGTAGGAATGTAAACTCTTTCAACCACTATGGAAAGCAGTATGGCAGTGCCTCAAAAGACTAAACATAGAACTCCCCTATGACCCAGCAATTCCACTACTTGACATTTACTCAATCGTCCAGCAACAAGGACATACTAAATCCACCAGCACAACGATGTTCATTGCAGCACTATTTACCATAGTAAAGATATGGAACCAACCCAGATGCCCCTCAGTTGGTGAGTGGATCAAGAAGATGTTATTAATACACAATGGATTTCTATGCTGGTGTCAGAAAGAATGGCATTGCCCCAATTTTAAGTAAGTGGAAATACTTAGAAAAAATCATAATAAGTTAAGTAAGCCAGACTCAAAGAACATAGGCTCAGTGGTTTCCCTCATTTGTCATAATCAGTAGAAACCTTGGGCTCTCCTAGCAGAGGTTTACAATAGAACAAAACCTAGATTCATAAGGCCATATAGAATGATGCTAAATGAAAGGACCTCCAGGATATAGAAACAAAAGCCACATAATGAGTGATTGTTGTCACTAATATACTATGTTATCTCTCATCTCTTTTGTTGTCCTTGGTTAGATCATATTGTTACAGTATTTCACCTTGTTATCTGATATATTTTATATATGTGTATTTGGTTATTTGAAATCAGATAGGGAAGGGAGGAAAACAAGATGAAAGGGCAGACCTGGGGGGAGGGAAATGGGTACCAAGATATGAGAAAAGTTACCAATGTATGTGAAGTAATGCACCTTCTATCTGGTGAATATAATGTAACCCTTCTATTAATTGCAATAAAAATATATTAAAATAAATAAATAAATAAGATGAAAATATATTCCATTAAATGAATCCTAAACAGTATCCTTCAAACCTGTCTTCTCATTTTATTTTTGTGAGTCATGGTGCTTGAACTCAGTCTTGGCGCTGTCCCTGAGCTCTTTAGGTCAAGGCTATCACCCGACCCCTGGGCCTGAGCATTTTCCCTTAGCTTTTCAACTCAAGGCTACTGCCCTATCCTTGAGACTAGCACCACTTCCCATTTTCTAAGTTTAGTTGGAGATAAGAGTCTCAGTTCCTTTTGTTCTAGGCTGGCTTTGAACCTTGATCCTCAGATCTCAGCCTCCCGAGCAGCTAGGCATGGGCCGCAGCGCCTAGCTATGATTGTTATAGCTCATTAACCACAAATAGCAAGAAGGTCAAAGATCTCGCTCTTCCGTAGAAGGCCTATTTTTCATTGTGCTTTGTTGTTGATTTGTTGTTTTAGAACAGATGACTCAAGGTTGCTGTAGAAGTATCTTCTTACTCTGTGTTAAGATAAATTTTCCTTGATGCTGCCAAATGTGTTTCCTTAAACCATAGAACTATTTAATCAAAGACCTTGATTGGTATTTTGATGCATTTCACAGCATGCACGATTATACTAATTATAGCTCAGTCCATCCTTCACAACCTGCAGCCCATTGAAATAACTCAGTCCGCCAATACTAAATCTATTTAGTCTGTTTAGCCTACTTTTACCCACTATTTCTTCCCATGAAACCACAAGATAGGCCCTCATTCACTTTCCTTCCTATTCCCTCTTCTTTCATCCTCTCAATTCCTTATCCCTTCCTTGAGTTCTCTCTGAGGCTCTGTGTTGTATCCATGGCTCCTGATTCTAGGATAATGTGAAATAAACCTTTGGTCATGATGGCAAACTTTTATCTGTGTGCCTGGTCACAGCCTAATATAAACATATTTCAGGACCATTCGTAAACAATGGTTAAAAATCCTACGGTAGGATTTGGACTGTACAATTCACACAAAGAGTAAGCCAATTAAGCAGTGAAATCCAAAAGACACTTCATTGGACATGAACTAAACAACTTTGTGTGCAAAGAATTTAGGGCAGATGAACTGGGAAGAAAATACAGGAGAGGGTGACTCAGTTCAAAGGGAAATGTACTCATTACCCAACTTGTAACTGTAACTGCAGATCACATTTGCAATAAATTTTAAAAGAGAATAAATATATTGCTTTGCTATGTAATTTTCATTTCTATTCTGAAGCCAGCTCAAGCAGAAAAGTCCACAAAACTCTCACTCCAATAAATCAGCCAAAAGTCAGACTGGAAGATGACTCAAGTGGTAGAAAACTTCAAAGCAATCTCAATAAATTGGAAAGTATACAATAGAAATGGGTTGGAAAACTTAACATTGCATTGGTTTTCACTGACTATTACTTATAGTTTACCACAGTGTCAAAATCTTAGCCATGTTTCTATAAAAAATGGATAAGCTTGTTCTAAAATTTAAGTGAGAATGAAAAGAATATAGAATAAAACAGTTCTTAAATAAAAATGAAAATATATTCACAGTGGAGTGATTTTAGAATTATGGAATTCTGTGTGATTATAAACAGAAAGGCTGGAGAAATAGGAAAAAATCAGCTCATAAACCCATATAATGCAAATTGATATTTAACAAAGGAGAAACTTCATTTCTCTCCATGTTGGTGCAGTAACAAATTGGCAGTGGCAGCATAGTTCACAATTAGAAAACATTACTTCTAATTTGACTGCCTATTTCAAGACAAATCCTATAATTCTTCAAAATAATATTGCTGACTGCCGGTATTTATATAGCAGTATATTTTTAAGCTTAAAGGAAAGCATATAAAAATAATTTTAAATCATTATAAACAATTCTACCAAAGTTAAAAATTCTACTTTTCAAGGAACAGTATTGAGGACATGCATCAGAAAGTACTAGATGTATAGGGATTATTTTAGTTCCTACAACAAAGAGTTTATTGTATAAATAACTCCCAGACCCAGGTACTGGTGGCTTATTCATGTAATTCTAGGTACTCAGGATGCTGAGATTTATGGGTCATAGTTTGAAACCAGCTCAAACAACAAAGTCCATAAGACTCCATCTCCCAGCAGAAAGTCAGACCACTAAAAGATTGACTCCAGAGATAGAGTGCCAGCTCTAAGCAAGCAAGGCACAGTAGCATGAAGCCTGGAGTATCATTCTAATTGATAAAATTGATATATAGTAAATGTATACATACTTCTGGTACTTATTAATCATTTTGAAATCATATTTTATGAACTGTATGTACAAATAATTTGAATATTTTTCATCTGAAATATCTTTTTTATTATATAAAAAGATTATTCATATATAAGCTAAATGCAAGTTTATATGATTCAGATACATGCATTACAAATGTTTTCCTTTTCCAGTTTTCTTATCCTAATTATTATCTTTTAATGAATAAATTATATCTTTATTCATTTTGTTTGTATGTAGACACACATATAGATTAGCTATTAACTATTTATATGCATATTCTTTTTTTTTGTGGGTTATGAGGTTTGAACTCTGGGCCTGGGTGCTGTCTCTGAGTTCTTCAGCTCAAGGCTATAGCCTTACCCAGGAACCACAGCCCCACTTCCCATTTTCTAGTTATTAATTGGAGATAAGAGTCTCGGGTTCTCTAGTGTACAGGCTGGATTTGAACTGTGATCCTCAGATCCCAGCCTTCTGAGTAGCTAGGATTAAAGGGATGAGCCACTGTGCCCAACTCTTTTAGTTGATCCAAAGCATACTTAGTTTTCCTACTAGGAAGAAATTGCCTTATTTTTCTTATTTATTATGTGTCATATATGTGAATGGTTAAATAGACTACAAAGCTTTATTTAGTGATACATAAAACATAAATTATCTCTGAAATGTAATAATATTTTACAAATTATTTTAAAAAGAATTGAGACTGAGCCAGGTGTGAGTGGTTCATGCTTGTAGTCCTAGCTACTCAGGAGGCTGAGGTCTGAGGATCCTGTTTCAAAGCCAGCCCCACTTTCATGAAAGTCCATGACTCTTATCTCCAATTAACCACTAGAAAAGCCAAAGATGTGTGGTGGCATTGAGCTGAAAAGCTCAGGGCTTAGAGTTCAAGCCCTGTGACTGCCAAAAAAAAAAAAAGAAAGAAAGAAAGAAAAAAATGAGACTGAAAGTTGAGAGAGATTGCTATACACATGTAATCCTAATAGAGGCAAGGTTGTAAACTAGAAAATGAAGGGGTATGGTTGGGGGGTTATGATAAAATTATCTCAACATTAACCCCAATAAAAACAGAATAGAATGTAACATTAGTACACCAAAATAATTAATACGTTGCTTACATTATTGTTGATGACCATTTTAAGCTCTAAATTAAATCAAAGACTAAAACATAATCCTTCAAATCCATTTTTTGCAGCCCTAATCTTTAATGTGGCTGTAGCAGTGGGGTTGCCAAGGCCATGTATATCAAAATCAAATGATGAAGCTAACAGAGAAATATCAAAAATGACACAAACTTCATAGGAAACCAATGGCTTACTCTCCTCAGAAACCTCTAATCAAATAACCAAGCAAAACCAAGAAAACCAGCAAGAAGTAAAACAAGAATAATCGAACAACAACAGCAACAAAAAGCTCACAACCAACCAGAATATATATCTTAGATGCTGAAAAATCCTTCTGGAAATGATGGAGGACTGAAGACTCATTAACATCCCAATCAGAGAATTTAGTCCTGTAGACTTTCCTAGAGTAAAGATGCTTATTAATGGAACAATATAATGTTTAATAGAATTGTCAACTAGAAGAACAAAAATGAAACATAAGGAAGTTAAAATTGTAGTAAATATAAATAAATATGGATTATAGCAACCTGAAGTTAGTCATGTCTTTTGAGGAGCCAATGAAAATATTAAACAAGCCAAAAAGAATGAGTTTAAAGAACAATTAGAAGACATTCCATTGCTGATGGACACAAAAATTTTGAAGGAAAAGACTGAGAAATTCCATACGACCTTTAAAAGTTATCACAGAAGATCTTAAACTTTCTCAAGCAGCATGGTCACTGAAGTTAGTATTTCACTTTCATATAAAAGGGAGGTATGAAACTTCTAAATACAAAAAGGTAATTGGCACATTCAACATACAGGAAGTGTGAAGTCCATGCATTCCAGCAAAAATAAAAGAGGATTATATTTTGAGCACAAGTAGACCTTCAATTTTCATCTCAGCAGGAATGCTTGATTGACATGCATTCTCACGATGAAAGGTGAGCCAAGTTCATCAGTAAAGTGATTTGTTCCAGATGCAGTTAGCCGCTTGGGTGGAGGCATGAAATAGGCAGATAATTGGGTAAAACCTGAGTTAGAATTTTGTAGGTGACTGTGACAAAAAAAGAAACGATAGGTTCAGGGTATTTGCAAATGAATGATTATAGACTTGAACCATGGAATGGTAGCCGGAAAAGGAGAGAACTAGGGACATTAATCAGGCTAAAAATGGCTAGATTTCTAGCTGGGAGCCAACATCTACAAATACTACTTTTAAATATATAGTTGGAATAGAACAGAAGATGTGGATCAAAATTACTGAGAGCATGCATCTCAATAAAATTGATCAGTGGATAGCATGCATTTGCAAAATAACAAAAGCAATAGCTGTGTGAAAGCTTGATGTGGAGGTGTGGTTCTAAGGCAGAGTACCAGTCTTGAATGAATAAACTAAGCAAATAAAAAAACATATGGAAAAAATAAAAAACATAAAAAAATCAAAGCCCTGAATTTAAGCCCAAGTATCAATATGCACACACAGACACACACACACACACACACACACACACACACACATTCCAAAATAAACTAATACTATATCATAATACTGCTTAACATTATACCTAATCTCAGTTTGAGTCTCATCATACCTCACAGGTATAACTGAACCTTCAAATTTAGGTGAGGCTTCCAACAATTATTTCTGAATATAGCTCATAGCTATTATAACTTTGTAGTTTTAATAGTGGGTTTTAATTTTTTCCTATTTTCCTATTTTTCATGTACTCATAATTTCATAGAAAATAGCACATACTTCAATTTTAATTTCACTTTTTTCACTTGAGAAATACCTCAATATATACACGTCTAAGACTTCTCATTTAACTTTATAATGCACACAGATGATTAGAGATCAAAACGTCAATGGATTCATAGCTCTAAATTCAAATAGGTTCATCCTTTTGCAAAAAACGGTGAGTGTGATAGCCTGTCATGCTCTTGTCAATACTGTCAATCTTTCTTGTTGTGGGAGGATGTGGGATCTGGTGTATCACAAGCCCTAAGAGCTGCTAAGCATTCACAAAAATTAAAATGGTCTTAGACATTTGATGCATATTAAATGCCACACATTTCATTGTATTTATGTTCTCCTTTTTGCTTTCATTTCTCTTAAGGAATAATTTTGAGAAGAAAAATAAAAGACAACTATATTGGTGAAACTAAGAAAATGTCTTCTCCATAACACTTTATAAGTATAGAAATGTGTAACTGGTTGCAATACTGTAATGAATTTCTTACCAAAACTGTCTAGTTTCACTGACACAGTTCCATTGCACAACTGAAAGGCATGCTATCTAACATGCCATCTGCATCTTAGATGAAATACAAGTAAATACAAGTTTGAGAGGCCATAAGCCTGTCACACTTTCAGGGCAACCAACTACAAATTTCAGGACTTCCACAATTTCCACAAAAATGTGTCTGCAGATGAGGCCAATTAATGGACCTCCAGGACATGGAAACAAGAGTTTAATTATAAGTGACTGTTAATCTTTATGTATGTTTTTCTCTCTTCTCTTGTATTGCCTTTTGGTTAATCTCATATTGTTACAGTATCCCACTTTGTTACCTGGTATACTATATAGATGTTTAATTGTTTATTTGGAATAGGAGGGGAAAAATGAGGGGAGGGAGTGGAGGAAGGGAAATGGGACAAAAACATAAGAAGGGATATCAATGTGTGAGAAGTAATTCACCCTCTATCTGGAAAATATAACTATAACCCCTCTATACATTGAAATAAAAAATTATTAAAAATAAATAGAAATTTGCCTACATACGTCACAGAATAGAAAGTCTTTACATTCATGATTATTGACATATTTTGAAAGCTACAAGCAAGAACATCGGAATGATGGCTTGGTTTGGAACTGCAATCTTCTGCAATCCTAGTCCTTCTGAGGATCTGGGATTACAGAGCTGGCCTCCTTGCATTCAGCTAATAGACCTCAATTCCAGTCTCTTTAGAACCACTGAGGACAATACTCCCTTATCCATAAGTTTTTCCACATAGACCCAATTGCATGGTCAGAAACAATTCTCCATTTTTTTGGCTTTTCAGAATTTCTGCTTTTGAAGTTATGAGTGAGCTTGGAACTTCGTTTATTGTTTTATCTGCTTGAAGATGGGCAAAGGTGCAAGTTTATAGTCTTATAAGTCAGTAACCTCAGTTCAGAGAATTTTTACTGCATGGTTCAAATAAAGTTCATGAAATGGATCTCATTTCATGTACAGTGATGAGTTAAATATTTGATGATAGGTCCAAGTTAGCATATAGCTCAGAATGGTTTATTCAGATATACTGAGTAATTTCCACCTTGGTAATTTTGAAGAATCATTGGTTCTCTTACACATAGTTGACACAAATGCACAGGTGGCATTTACATTATAATTAATTACAAACTACTTTAAGCTGTTAATATATAGAATAGATTCTGATACAGAACTTTTTTGATATTTTTATTGTAATTAATAAAAGGGTAACATGATATTTGCCAGATAGAAGGTACATTAATTCACATACTTTGATACCCTTTCACATATCTTGGTTCCCATTACCCTCCCCCCATCCCCCCATCTTGTTTTCCCTCTTCCCTATCCAATTTCAAATAACCAAATACAAATATATCTGATATATCAGATAACGAAATGAGATACTGTAACCATATGAGATAACCAAGGGACAACAAAAGAGATGAGAGATAACATAATACCTTAAGGACAACAATCATTCATTATATGGCTTTTGTTTCTATATCCTAGAGGACCTTTCAATTAGCATCATACTATATGGCCTTATGTATCAAGGTTTGCTCTATTGCAAATCTCTGTTAGGAGAGCCCAAGGTTTCTACTGATTATGACAAGTGAGGGAAACCATTGAGCACATTTTCCTTTGAGTCTGGCTTACTTCACTTAATATGATTTTTTCTAAGTTTTTCCATTTCCTAACAAATGGGGTGATTTCGTTCTTTCTGACAGCAGCATCGAATTCCATTGTGTACAAATACCACATCTTGTTGATCCATTCATCAACTGAGGGACATCTAGGTTGGTTCCATATCTTTGCTATGGTAAGTAGTGCTGCAATGAACATTGTTGTATTAGGGGATTTAGTATGTCATTCTTTCTGGATGATTGTGTAAATGGCAAGTAGTGGAATTGCTGGGTCATAGGGGAGCTCTATGTTTAGTCTTTTGAGGAACTGCCATACTGCTTTCCATAGTGGTTGAACGAGTTTGCACTCCCACCAACAATGTAATAGTGATCCCTCCAGTTTCTCTATTTTGTAACTTTCTTAGCTTCACCAATTGCAATGCATCATTTTACATTATTTTTAATATTAATATTGGTTTATAACAATTGGATATCAGAAGAGCTAAGTTCTGGGCAGTTTATATAATAAAATAGGGGCCTGGAGTTTGGCCTAGTGGTGGAGTGCTTGCCTAGCATGCATGTAGACAAAGGTTCTATTCCTTGGTACCACAGACATAGACAAAAGTCAAAAGTAGTGCTTTGGCTCAAGTGTTAGAGCTGTAGCCTTGAGTAAACCCAAGCCCAGTGCTCCGGCCCTGAGCCCAAGCCCAGGACTGGCAAACAAAGAAATAAAAAATAAATAAAGACACGTGGGTTAGCCAGGAAAGGTGGCTCATGCCTGTAATCTCAGCTATTTATGAGGCTGAGATCTGAGGATCAAGGTTCAAAGCCAGCTCAGGCACTAAAGTCCATGAGACTCTCATCTCCAATTAATCACCAGAAAACCGGAAATGGCACTATGGCTCAAGAGTAGAGCCTTAGCCTTGTGCTGAAAAGATCAAGGACAATGTCCAGGCCCAGAGTCCAAGCCCATGACGACAAAATGAAATTAAAAAAAAAAGAAGACACATGGGTGAGCCCGAAGATTAGTAGTTTCCATGAAGTTAACACAGCTCAAATTGGATGTGAGTGAATTTGTCATAACGGTAATTTCTAGATGCCTGAAGTGCAAATTTCTATAAAGCTAAATATATTCCTACAAAATGTAAATTACTTAGTTCATTCTGGGATATTTGCTCTGTTTTCTTTTTTTAAATTTTATTTATTTATTTTTTTATTGTAATTAGTAAAAGGGTTACATGATATTTGCCAGATAGAAGGTGCATTAATTCACATACATTGATACCCTTTCACATGTCTTGGTACCCATTTCCCTCCCCCCCACACACACCTCCACCCATCTTGGTTTTCCCCCCTTCCCTATCAAATTTCAAATAACCAAATACAAATAAATTCAATATATCAGATAACAAAGTGAGATACTATACCAATATGAGATAACCAAGGGACAGCAAAGGAGATGAGAGACAACATAGTACTGTAAGGACAACAATCATTCGTTGTATGGCTTTGGTTTCAATATCCTGGAGGTCCTTTCAGTTAGCTTCACATTATATGGCCTTATGTATCAAGATTTTGCTCTATTGCAGATCTCTGCTAGTAGAGCCCAAGGTTTCTACTGATTATGACGAATGAGGGAAACCATTGAGCCTAAGTTCCTTTGAGTCTGGCTTACTTCACTTCATATGATTTTTTCTAAGTCTTTCCATTTCCTAACAAATGGGGTGATGTCATTCTTTCTGACAGCAGCATAGAATTCCATTGTGTACAAATACCACAACTTGTTGATCCACTCATCAACTGAGGGACATCTAGGTTGGTTCCATATCTTTGCTATGGTGAATAGTGCTGCAATGAACATTGTTGTGCGAGTGGATTTAGTATGCCCTTGTTTCTGGGTGGTTGGGTAAATGCCAAGTAGTGGAATTGCTGGGTCATAGGGGAGTTCTATGTTTAGCCTTTTGAGGCACTGCCACATTGCTTTCCATAGTGGTTGAATGAGTTTGCTCTCCCACCAACAGTGTAGTAGTGATCCCTCCTGGCCACATCCCCTCCAGCATCTGTTGTTATTCGTTTTCCTGATCCTGGCCATTCTAACTGGAGTGAGGTGGAATCTTAGAGTTGTTTTGATTTGCATTTCTTTTATGACCAGAGATGTTGAGCATTTGTTCAAGTGTCTATAGGCCATTTTTGTTTCTTCTTCAGAGAAGACTCTCTTTAAGTCTTTGGCCCATTTTTTAATGGGATGGTTGTTACTTTGGAGGTTAGTTTTGGAGTGATTCAATTTTTTTAGTTGTTGATATATTTTAGATATGAGGCCTTTTTCCGTTGTTTCGTTGGTGAAGATCTTCTCCCACTCTGTAGGCTTTCTGATTAGTTTACTAGCTATGTCCTTTGCCCTACAAAAGCTCTGCAGTTTAATGCAGTCCCACTTATCCAGCCTTTCTCTGATTTGTTGTGATTCTTGGTCCTTATTAAGAAAGTTTCGACCTGTGCCAAGGAGGCCTAGTGTATCTCCTATTCCTTCCTCTAAAGTTTTCAGTGTGTCAGCTTTTACCTCTAGGTCTTTGATCCATTTGGATTTAATTCTAGTGCACAGTGACAAAGAAGGATCCAGCTTTAGTTTTCTGCAGGTGCTTAACCAGTTCTGCCAGCACAACTTGTTGAAGAGGCTGTCTTTCTTCCATTCTATTTTTTTGGCTCCTTTGTCAAAGATTAGGTGGCCATAGGTCTGTGGTTTAATATCTGGGTCCTCATTTCTATTCCATTGGTCTTCAGGCCTGTTCCTGTTCCAGTACCAAGCTGTTTTGAGAATTATAGCTCTGTAATACAGTCTAAAGTTTGGAATTGAAATTCCTCCAGTGCTGTTCTTTCTGCAAAGAAGTGTTTTTGCTATACGGGGTCTTTTATTATTCCATATGAAATTTTGGATTGCCTGTTCTATTTCTTTAAAGAATGCCATTGGGATATTGATGGGTATTGCATTGAATTTGTAGATAGCTCTTGGCAAGATTGTCATTTTCACAATGTTGATTCTTCCAATTCAGGAGCATGGGAGGTTTTTCCATTTCCTTAGTTCTGCTTTAATTTCCTTTTTTAGGGTTTTAAAGTTTTCGTGAAAAAGGTCCTTTACATTCTTAGTTAAGCTAATTCCTTGGTACTTTATTTTCTTTGAGGCTACTGTGAAAGGAGTTTCTTTCCTGATTATTGCCTCGTTCCTGTCACTGTTGGCATAAAAGAAGGCAGTTGATTTTTATGGGTTGATTTTATAGCCTGCTACTCTTCCAAAGCTTTGTATCAGCTCAAGGAGCTTGGGAGTAGAGTCTATAGGATTCTTTAAATACAGAATCATGTCATCTGCAAAGAGGGATAGTTTTATTTCCTCTTTCCCTACTTGGATCCCCTTTATGCTTGCTTCTTGCCTTATTGCACTGGCTAGGAATTCTAGTACTATTTTAAAGAGGAGTGGAGAGAGTGGGCATCCTTGGCTCATTCCTGATTTTAGAGGGAATGGCTTTAGATTTTCACCATTAAGTGTAATACTAGCAGTAGGTTTCTCATACACAGCCTTTATTACATTGAGGAATTTTCCATGGATTCCTCGATTCTCCAGAGCTTTTAACATAAAGGGGTGTTGGATCTTGTCAAATGCCTTTTCCGCATCTATTGAGACAATCATGTGACTTTTGTCCTTGCTCGTGTTGGTGTGTGAATTATATTAATTGATTTGTGTATGTTGAACCAGCTTTGCCTCCCCGTGATGAATCCAGTTTGATCATAGTGTATAATTTTTTTGATGAGTTGTTGTAGACGGTTGGCCAGTATTTTGTTGAGAAATTTTGCATCGATGTTCATCAAAGATATAGGACTATAGTTCTCTTTCTTTTTTTCTAATTTTTTTATTGTAATTAGTAAAAGGGTTACATGATATTTGCCAGATAGAAGGTGCATTAATTCACATACATTGATACCCTTTCACATGTCTTGGTACCCATTTCCCTATGAATCTCTGTCTTGTTTGGGGATGAGGGTGATACTGGCTTCATAGAATGAGTTTGGTAAGGAAACTTCATTTTCAATTTCGTTGAAGAGCTTGAGGAGTATTGGTGTGAGCTCTCCTTTGAAGACCTTATAGAATTCAGTTGTGAATCCATCTGGCCCTGGGCTTTTCTTAGGTGGAAGTTCTCTAATTGCCATTTCTATTTCAGAGCTCGAAATAGGCCTATTGAGTTGGCTTAGTTCTTCTTGGTTCAATGTGGGTATGTTAATATTGGCTAGGAATTCATCCATTTCATCTAGATTCTCAAATTTGTTGGCATAAAGGTTTGAGAGGTATTCCCTCATGATATTCTGGATCTTGGTAATTTCTGTCGTGATATTACCATTTTCATCTGCGATTTTGTTTATTTCGATATGCTCTCTTCTTTTTTTGGTAAGATTTGCTAAGGGCTTGTCAATTTAGTTAATTCTTTCAAAGAACCAACTCCTTGTTTTGTTGATACTTTCTATAGTTTTTTTGGATTCCAAATCATTTAATTCTGCTTTGATTTTAATAATTTGCTGTCTTCTACTGGGATTAGGGTTGGTTTGTTGCTCTTTTTCCAGGAGCTTAAGGTGAGACATTAACTTGTTGGTTTGCAATTTTTCCAACTTGTTGTAGGCACTCAGCGCTATAAATTTTCCTCTGAGTACTGCCTTGGCTGTGTCCAAAGGTGTTGGTATTTTGTGTGCTCCTTAGTGTTAAATTTCATAAACTGTTGGATTTCTGTTCTGATGTCTTCGATGACCCATTGGTGATTCAACAATGTGTTGTTCAGTCTCCATGAGTTACAGGGTTTTCGTTTGTGGAGATGTCTGTTCAGTTCCAGTTTGATGCCTTTGTGGTCTGAGAGTGTGCATGGAATAATTTCAGTGTTTCTGAATCTGTCCAGGTTTGTTTTATGGCCTAACATGTGATCTATTTTGGAAAATGTTCCATGTGCTGCTGAGAAAAACGTATATTGTGTTGTTGCTGGGTGGAATATTCCGTAGATGTCTGTAAGATCTAGTTGTTCTATATAGTTGTTCACTTCTAAGGTTTCTGCGTTGAGTTTTTGCCTTGTTGATCTGTCCATAGGTGAGAGTGGTGTGTTAAAGTCACCGACAATCACTGTATTTCGATGTATGTATGGTTTCAGTGTAAGTAAAGTTTGCTTGATGAAGTTTGGAGCTCCGGGATTGGGTGTGTAAATATTTAGGATCGTTATGTCTTCCTGGAGGAAAGATCCCTTTAGTAGTATGTAGTAACCTTCTTTGTCTTTTCTTACTAATTTTGGTTTGAAGTCTATTTTATCTGATATGAGGATGGCAACTCCAGCCTGTTTATGGGGGTCGTTAGCTTGATAGAGTTTATTCCAACCTCTCACTTTCAAAAGATGCTTGTTTTTTTGGGTAAGATGTGTCTCTTGAAGACAGCAGAATGATGGCTCTTGCTTTTTGATCCAACTAGACAGCCTATGCCGTTTAATTGGAGAGTTGAGTCCATTGATATTGAGAGTTAGGATTGAGAGATATTTATTAGGTCCTACCATTTTTAAAAGCTTTTATTTGGGCCTGTGTCTTGACAGTTCTTGTGGTCCTTAGATGGTATGCTGTTTAGGTGCCATTTCTTTCCCTATATTGCCTTTATTTTGGTTTTCTATGTATAGAACATCTTTCAGAATTCTCTGTAGTGTTGGTTTTGTTGAGACATATTGTTGCAGCTTTTCCCTGGAATGGAATGTTTTTATTGTTCCCTCAGTTATGAATGAGAGCTTAGCTGGGTACAGTATTCTTGGTTGGTAGTTATTTGACTTAAGGGCATGACATATATGCTTCCAGTCACTTCTTGCTTGCATGGTCTCTGCTGAGTAATCTGGGGTTATTCTGATTGGTTTTCCTTTATAGGTTACTGAACCCTTTTCCCTGGCTGCCTTTAGGATCCTTTGTTTGGTTTCTACTGATCCAGTTCGGATTACGATATGGCGGTGAGATGTTCTTTTCTGGTCAGGTCTGTTTGGGGTTCTAAAAGCTTCTTGTATCTGGATGGGTCTGCCCTTCTGGATATTTGGGAAATTCTCTGAGATGATTCCCTGAAGTATATTTCCAATACCATTGACCTCTTTCTCCACGCCCTCCTCAATACCAATTATCCTTAAATTAGGCTTCCTAATTGTATCTTGGACCTCCTGAAGCGCTCTCTCATTTTTCCTAGATTTGGATTGACTCATTTTCTGTTCTTTCTCTATAATAACTAAATTATCTTCAGCCCCGGAAATTCTCTCCTCTGCATTGTCTAACCTGCTATCAAAGCTATCTACTTTATTTTTCATCTCCCTTGCTTCTAATTTCTCATTGTTGATGCCTTGCATCTCTTCTTTTAGATCTTGTATGGATTTCTTTAGCTCCTTGATTTCCATTTGAGTGGTTAGCTCAGTAGCTTTATTTTCTTTGAACATTTGCTGGAGTTCGGTCACCTTTTTATTTGTGGATTCTATGAATTCATCCATCTTTCTTTGAAAAACCTTTATTATGGCTTCCTTTATGGCTTCTTCTTTTTCACTTATCACCTTGTTTATGGTTTCCTCTTGTTCAGCTATGGCTTCCTCCCTTATCTCTTTCTTTATATTTTCACATTTTTCATTAATGATGTTTATCAATTGCATTTGTACAGCACTTGGAAGACTCTCCTCTAGGATTGCCAGTGACTGTTCCATTGGCTGTTTACATTGGGTGAGAGGGGTGGGGGATGATGTGTCTTGATTTGACATTTTTCTTGAGTTTCTTGTTCTGCCCATTTGAAAATGGGAGCAAGATTAATACTAAACACGATTATAGTTTTTCAGATATAACCAACCTAGACCTCTGTAGCTGGCAGACTCTAGATGTTCACAAGTTTTGATTGGTGTTATCACTCTTTCTTTTTGTGCAGTTACCGACCAGTCTAATAATTCACTGATAAGCGATTTATACCCCAAACAATAAGCCTCTCAATCTAATCTCTATTGTCTTTAAGTCCCTCTGAGCCTAGAGAATAATTAAACACCTAGATATACAGTGTTGCTCAACAGCCATCAAGTGTAGATCCATGCAGTATAAGGGTTGAAAGACGAGCAGAGGTCCAGAGATAGAAAAATAGAATGAGAGAGGTCAGGGGGTAAGTAGGTAGCGTATTTGAGTAGAAAGTTTGGAAAGTGTTAGAATAAAACTTATGTGTTGCTGCATGACTATCTCTTAGCCGAACCAGTGGCCTCACAGTGGACCATGGGATGGATCTGCGAGCTTCCGTCTCAGCGAGGTTGGCGGACGTTTTCCTGTGCTCCTTCCAGGGGCGGCCCCAAGCCAAGGGTCTGGGGATTGAGAGTTTCAGGGGCTCTCAGCAGGACCAGCAGGAGGCCCCTCTGTTCCCAGGGGCAGGGCCCAGCTGGGGATGTGGGCTCCAGGGGCGGAGCCACGCCTTTTTGGTTCTCAGAAGGGGAGCTTGGCTGCTGGTTGGCCCTTCAGATCCCTGCTGTGTTTCCACTGCTTTGTCAGAGTCTGTGACTGTGGGGGGGCCCTCGGTGGTGTCCTGCTCAGGATTCCCAGCTGGAGGATGCCCCGCTCAAGAATTGAGGGGGGGCAGATGCTGGCTCCTATTTTCCCACACCCCCTACCCACTGTTGTAAGGCAGGGTCCCAGCGCCCTCCACTCTCCAGATCCAGTGGCCTGGGAGAGGAGCCTGGTGGGCGGATGGGAGCTGGGACAGCTCTGCCTCCCCTGGTGGGGTGCTGAGACTTAGGGTTCGCCCACTTGTCATTCTCCAGTCAGAGGGCTGGGGGTTGAACCTGTTGGGCGTGTGGGAGTTGAGACAGCCCCGCCTCCCTTGGTGGGGTGCTGGGTCTTATGGGTAGCCCGTCTGTCAATCTCCAGTCAATGGCCTGAGGGAGGGGGCTGTTGAGGGAAGGGACAGGATTCTAAATTCCTTGCCCCCCTGCTCCCGCCTGTCTTTCTCGGGCTGGGTGTTGGGGTCTGAGTTAAGTTCTATTGCTTGGCACCCGCTCCGCTTTCCCAATGTGTTTGGGGACGCGCTGTATTACTCACGCCTCTGCGTCCGTCTGCGGGTGCTCCAAGGTGGTGGGGAGCCTTTCACTCCCCTCGGGTCTCCGCTGCCGCCTGTGTTCTGCGTCTGGGTTCCCCTGCTTGCTGTTCTGGTTCCGCGTCTGGGTTCCGCTGCTTCCGCCATTTGCTGGCCCGGTTCTGTCCTGGTTTCTGCAGCCTTGGGCCCCCAGCCTGGTGCCCTCCACTGCCGCTGCTTTTCGCGGCTTGATCCGGCGCCAGCTGCTGCTTTTGGAGGCTTTCCTCGGCTTTCAGGGCTTGGATCCGGCGGTGAGAGGTGGGGGAGGGGTCCTCGCGTTCCAAATTCTTTGAGAAAGTTGGATGTGAGCTTTATCTGGATTTCTTTTCCGGTTTGAGTCCTTCTCCATTGCTTTTTGAGTTTGTTGTTGTGGATTTTTTTAGGTAGTTGGCTCGTGGGACTCCCTGGTTCTCTCTTTTTGTCAGAGCGAGCTAGGAAGCATCCCTATTGTCTCGGCGCCATCTTCCTTCCCCTTTGCTCTGTTTTCTGAACGAAATCCTCATCCAAACTATTTGAGGAAAACCTCATCCAAATTATTCTAAAAGCAATGTGCAGAGTTGTCACAGTTATATAATTCAGGTACAGAGTACATTCCCTTTTGAACAGTGTCACATCCTCCCTCATTCTGTCCTGGGTGTCCTCTTCTGACTGAAAGTTCTGAAAGTGGTATGATTCCTTTTCACCATGGCGTTCAGTGGATTTCACGGCTGAACTGGCTCACCTTTTCCCCACTGTGTTTAAATTTCCCTTTGCCTTCCCCAAATCAGATAGTTATATATGAGACAAACTATAAAGAAATAAGAAAAGAAAAGCAACAGAAGGAAATAAACCAAAGAAAAAAATGAAAGAAAAACAAACCCAGTTGTATAATAAAAAAAAAGTCTTGGAATTCATTTCGATAATCATCATGGAAGTTGACAGTCACAGTATTTTGCCTCTTAACCTGAAAATTAAGCTAAGACATTGTTAAATACACAAGTAAATACACAATAATAGAAACCATGCAATGTAAGATAGTGATTTTGACTAATTTGGAAAACACAAACTTATAAACCAAAAATAAAAAATGTGAAAGTGTCTGCCATCAAAGTAAATCTATTTTCTCCCTATTTCTAACAGATAATACACTATACATAGATAGAAATGAAAAATTAAAGGGCTAGTCTCACAATTATTGTGGATGCTAGGTTTCTAAATAGAGAATAAAATTTAATAACATAAGTCATATTTTAGACTTGAAGCTTATCTCAAGAACTCAAATATGGCTAAAGAAATAGAAAATCTATTCACCTAACTGAAAAGTAAATCTCATAGTATTAATAATTGCAGATCAATTAAATAAAATCCAACAGCTTTTAATGATAGAGGGTAAGGTTGTTTTAAAGTAAAAAATAAATATTTTTAAACAAGGTCAAAATAGATATATTTGCAGAAAATCAATACTTATTGTTCCTGAAAATTCTCAGCAAATTTAAAGTAAAAAAATCCTAATTCTAGGGGCCAGGAGTTTAGCCTAGTGGTAGAATGCTTGCCTAGCATGCACGAAGACCAGGGTTCGATTCCTCAGTACCATATACCTAGAAAAAAAAGCCAGAAGTTGTGCTGTGGCTCAAGTGGTAGAGCTCTAGCCTTGAGAAGGCCAAGGACAGTGCTCAGGCCCTGCATTCAAGGCCCAGGACTGGCAAAAAAAATCCTCATTCTAATAAGGAATGCCTACAGAAATATCCAAGGCTTTTATTATTCTTATTAAAAATTGTTCTCTGATGTTGGAAACAAGTCAATGATAATCTCTTTTCATTATATTCATTCCATGTTATGCCACAGGATTTAGCCAGTAGAGTAAAACAAAATTAGAAAAATAAAATATATATCACTGGGAATAGAAAAGAAAAATAATTTATCCTCATGTACAAAACCTTCAAGAATATAAAAGTGCTATTAGAACTAATAAGTGGTTCAGGATGGTCAGAAATCAAGAAATGTACATACAAAAATAGTCTACAGAAATGTTTGTGATGAATATGAAAAAAATGAAAGGTAAGAATGGGTAGTCTCAATAGGAAGGAGGAGTGTGGAGGAGAGCATACTGGAAAAAAGAAAAAGAGTCAAAGTATGTTTCATGTGTAAATATGATGATAACAATGAAATTTACCACATATTGTGCAAAAGTGGGGAGTAGCCAAGGAATATATGGGAACACTGAACTTGCTCCAAGTATGAAGTACACACCAATGAAATTGTCACAATGCAATGACTTTGTACTATTAATGATTATTAAAAATTAATAACAATATTTAGGTTTTTGTATTTAAACTATGTACAATAATTATGTGAGCAATTTGTTTTTTAAATTTACATGCCCAATATTTCCAAGAAGTAATACTGAAATATTGCTATAGATATTACTATCTGAAATCAAAGAAAATCTCAAAACAATGATAAATGGAAAGTTGATGTAAACTCAATTTTGCTACTTTGTTTATCAATGTGATCGACAGATATAGGGCAATCACAGTCAAAATACAGAAAGTTGGTTTTTTTGTGTAGAAATTCACAAGCAAATTCTCACATTTATATAAGAAACCCTATACCTTAGTTATTTAAATGACTTTTTAATTTCAAGATTAAAAATTCAGTAATTACGTTTCTCTGATACTGTTGCACAAATTCTCATGGAGATCAATGCAGTAGAAAAAAAATCTAAACTTAACACTCACATGAGTCCTGTTGATTATGGTTGACAAAGTTAGCAAGTATCTTAATTTCAAAAATGATTGTGTTTTCAACAAATTGTATATGACTAATTGGATATCTATAATTTGATTTGGTATTTCTTTACGCGTGTGTGCCTGTGTGTATGCATATATGTGTGTTGTGTGTTTTAAGCTAAATATTTTTTCCTGTTGGTTGTGAGTCTTGAACTCAAGGCCTGAGCTCTTTCCTGCAGCTATTATGTACTCTACCACTTTGAGCCACAGCTCAACTTCCAATCACTGGGCTTTCTGACTGGGCTATCTCTGAATTGAGGTCCTCTAATCTCAGACTCCAGCATAGCTAAACTATCTAGGATTATCAGCCCGAGCCATTAGAATACTTAGAGCTAGAGGTATAGCTTAGCGGAGATGGTAATAGTGAATGAACAAAAAGCATTAAGTACCACGTTCAAATTCCAAGAAAAGAAAGAAAAAGAAGAGAAAAAATAGAATAAAGCATGAATTAGCTGACAAAATACTTCCATTTCATATGGTGATAAAAGTTAGCATAAATCTTACTTTGCCCTCTCAGTTGCTCTGGACTTGGATAAGTCCAGTAGCAATGAATGCACATTTTAAAATCTTTCAGTTTAAAGAAATAACATTTTAGATGGCCACAGGTGGCTCATATACTTAATCCTAGCTTCTCTGAAGACTGAAATCTGAGCATCAAGGTCATAGTCAACCTAGGATGGAAAGTCCACGAGACTCTTACCTCCAGTGAAACACCTAAAAAGCCAACTGGTAGAGTGGTAGCCTTGAAAAAGATGCTCAGGACACAGTGCTTAGGCCCTGAGTTCAAGTTCCAGCTCTGAAACAAATTTTAAAACTCTTCTCTCTCTCTCTCTCTCTCTCTCTCTCTCTCTCTCTCTCTCTTTCCCTCTCTCTCTCTCTCTCTCTCTCTCTCTTTCCCTCTCCCCCTTCTCTCTTTCTCTGTCTCTCTCCCATTATGGGGCTAAAACTCTGGGCCTGAGCACTGTCCCTGAGCTCTTCAACTTAAGGCTAAATTGTGCCACTTCCTCTTTTCTAGTGGTTAATTGGAGATAAGAGTCTCACAGATTTTAGTGCCTGGCAGCCTGGCTTTGAACCACAATCCTCACATCACAGCCTCCTGAGTAGCTAGGATTATAGATGTGTGCCACTGCACTTGACACATCATTGCTTTTATATATGCATTTTTTGCATAATCATAACTATATATGTTCTGAATGATATGAACCAAAATAGCAGAAAAGGTAAATGTTGTTGAGAAGGCAGTGACACTCATTAGAAAGAAAACTAGGACCCTGGGATATCGCCACATGTGCCTAGCAACAAAATAAATGATGATTAGGACTTACAAACTACCAAAAGCTATTTGGCATTTTTATGTACCCGAGTTCCACCACCCTGATAGTATTATAGTTATCAAAAAACCCTACCAGATATTCCCAGCTTGGAAATTAAGTTGTTGTTCCTGTGGAGAGAAGAGAAAAGGTCAATTTGTTATAACTTCATATTACTTTGTTGGAGAAATGACTATAAATAGAAAACTTTCTCAGAGCTCCTGCTTTATATTATGTTTGGTTTCTTGTGATTTGAGAAATATAGAATTTGATTCCCTTCTGATTAAAATTTTTCTACTGATCAAGGTTCACTAAACTCACTGGTGTCCTGTTCTTTTACATACCAGCAACATTTTTTTTAAAACAAGTTTGGTGTCTGTATTTTTTGAAACCAGAGGTCATGTAGTTGCATCAAAAGAAGCTTTTATGTAATGCTGCTCATGATTGTAATGGTTTTCTAGAAAATATTTGTCTTAGCAGGATTTTGAAATAGAATTAATGTTTTCACAAAGGGAACATAAGCCCTGTCAGGTAAATTATTTTGCCTACTTATAAAAATACCAAAACCTTCAACAAGTGGTGCTGGAACAATACATTAAGCACCTGCAGAAAATTAAAGTTGGATCCTTCTATATCACCCTCCACCCGGATTAATTCCAAATGGATCAGAGAACGCGAGGTAAAAGCAGATACACTGAAAACGTGACAAGAAGGAATAGGAGCTACACTAGGTCTCCTTGGCACAGGTTGAAACTTTCTTAATAAAGACCCAGAAACACAACAAATTAAAGAAAGTTTGGACAAATGGGACTGCATTAAACTGCAGACCTTCTGTACGGCAAAGTACATAGCTAGCAAGTTAAATAGAGAGCCCACAGAGTGGGAGAAAATCTTCACTAGCCACACAAAAAATAAAGTCCTCATATCTAAAATATATATGCAACTCAAACAATTGAATATCTCCAAAACAAATCTTCAAAGAAACAACCATCCCATTAAAAGATGGCTTAAAGACTTAAAGAGAGACTTCTCTGAAAAGGAAATAAGAATGGCCTATAGACACATAAAGAAATGCTGGACATCTCTGGCCATAAAAGAAATGCAAAGCAAAACAACTTTGAGAGCTAGGCATAGTGGCTCACACTTGTAATCCTATCTACTCAGGAGGTTTAGATCTGAGGAGCAAGCTTCAAAGCAGCCCAGGCACAAAACGACCAGAGACTCCTATTTCCAATTAACCTCTAGAAAATGGGAAGGGGGGCTTAGCTCAAGGGTAGGGCAGTAGCCTTGAGCTGAAGAGCTCAGAGACAGCACCTAGGCCAAGTGCAAGCCCCGTGACCCACAAAACAAAAGAAAACAACAACAAAAATCTTTGAGATTCCACCTCACTCCAGTTAAAATGATCATGATCAAGAAATCTAATAACAGCAGATGCTGGAGAGGATGTGGCCAGGAAGAATCACTAGTACACTATTGGTGAAAGTGTAAACTCGTTCAACCACTATGGAAAGCAGTATGGCATTTCCTCAAAAGACTAAACATAGAGCTCCCCTGTGACCCAGCAATTCCACTCCTTGGCATTTACCCAAAAATGCAGATACAATATATACTAAACCCACAACTATGGTCATTGCAGCACTATTTACCATAACAAAGATAGGGAACCAACCCCTTAGTATATGAGTGGATCAAAAAGATGTGATACTTATTCACAATGGAATTCTATGCTGCCATCAGAATGACATTGTCCTATTTGTAAGGAAATGCAAAGACTTGGAAAAAATCATATTAAATGAAGTAAGCCAAGCTCATTGAGCACTGGCTCAATGATTTCCCCCATTTGCAATAATTAGTGCACATTTAGTACTTTCCTAGCAGAGGATTACAATAGTATAAAATTTAGGTATATATCGGTCATACAGGATGAGACTAAATGAAAGGATCTCCAGGATATGGAAACCAGAGCTTTGTCTTGTGTGATTGTTCTTCTTAATGTATTATTCTCATTATGTTATTGCTCTTCTCTTTTGTTGTCCTTTGGTTAATCCCATATTATTATTGTATCTGACTTAGTTTCCTGGTATATTGTATAACCATTTATTTATTTATTTGAAATAGGAAAGGGAAGGGGGATAACAGGATGATTGGGACTGGATGGAGGGAGGAAATTGGGGACAAAATCTGTGAGAATGAGTATCAATGTGTGAGAACTAATACACCTACTACCTGGTGAACGTAACTGTAACCTCTCTATATATTACCCTGATAATAAAAAAATAAAATAAAATAAAATAAAAAAATACCAGAACACTAAAAAATCTTCAGTTATAAGTAATGCTCATGATACTCAAGTGAAACTTTAAAAAATAAATTGTAATAAAATGTTTCCATGCTATTATACTGACTTATACCAAGTATTTCATAGATCTTCAGAGAAGCTGTTCAAAAGTACATGTCATATAATAAGATTTTACATTAAAATATAGTTTTATATTGTCTTTAACATAAGAATGTCATGAAACATGCCAGTGAGTTCTTTAAGGCACCATTGTTAGAATTTGGAAACATTGGGAAAAATGAGTTATAGTGAAGTAAATTCAGAAAAACTATGAACCTAGGAGAAAAAATTAATTATTTTTCCCATGTTAACCCAGATATATTCTTTTCATATTAGATTTGGCTAATTATTGGTATTATTAACTAGTAAGAATATCAACTTTTTGCAAATTGACTGACATTGTGACCTCCAGTTTTATTCCTCTTAATAACCTTTAACTTATCTTTTAAATAAAACACCAATTGTGTCAATATTCATGGAAATATCTTCTCAATTTTCTGCTTTAATCAGTGCAATTATCAGTTCCCTCATTTTTTTGCTACAAAGTGATAACAAGCAACTTTCAATTTTATGTTTTAATTTTTAATGATTTAAACTTGTTTTCTTATTCTGAGAATACAAGTTGAATAGAATAATAATTAAAGAATTTTAAATACTCTATGAGTCTACAACAATTTGAACCAAACCAGAAGACAACTTAATAAATTTTCCGTGTGTCCTCTTAATTCTTTACTAATATTTTTCTTCTTTTTGTCAGGAAAGAAATAAAGTCTTTTTCCAGACAAGCAAAGACCATAATGTTATTGGGATAAGCTTTTCTTCTGTTTTAATTTTTGTTTTTTTCAGATCAAAGTTCATAGAAATATCTCCTTACCCCACATGTACTTAGTAACTTTCATATCAGTTGGGTTGATTTTTATTGTTTACTTTCTACTTTTCAACTAACATTGTTTCCAAATAATCCACCTGAATCACATTTTTTTTTGCTACAATAACAAGCAAACTGACTGACACAATGGGAAAACATAGTTTGATTTTCATGCTGCACACACACACACACACACACACACACACACACACACACAATTTCTTCAATGGATAAAAGAAAAACACTAATTCTTCCCTAAACCAAGGGTGGTTTTCTTTGTTTTGATTAAACTCCCTGATGTTTTCTTTAGTCATAGTAAGCCAACTCATTTTGTCACTCAGAACTCCATTGAGAAAAATTCTCACTGTCAGAATCATTGTGCAATGACAGTACTCTGTAATTCATTCAAGTCTTCTGATTTCTATTCAAGTCAGCATTAGGCCTTTGCCCAATGGTCATTTGAGTAGGAAAATACCTTTCATTATAATTAATTCATTATTTAAATTATGATCTACTGTCCTATTAATTCTCCGTCTATACTCTTCCTGCTTTAAGAAGTGAGTTCAATTTGATGGCTAATTTATAACTTCCTCTAATGAATCCAAGAACCAGGGTTTGGGGGAAGGAAGATGCAATGATTACATCTTGTGCTAAAATTGGTAAAAACATATTCTGTAACATTTTATTCAAAGAACGAGTTTATTTCTCTAAAGATTTCCATCTCTCTCGCTCTCTTTTTCCATTCCTGGGCTTGAACTCAGGACCTGAGCACTTGTCCTTGGACTTTCTCTACCACTTGAGCCTCTGCATCACTTCCAGCTCTTTACTATGTGTGTGTGGTACTGAGCAATCAAACCCAGGTCTTCGTGCATGCTAGGCAAGCAATCTACCACTAGGCCAAACTCCCAGCCCCAGACTTCCATAACTTTTATGAAATGAAGTTTTCTAAACTTAATGAAAGCAAAATAGATATGTGTTAATGTATTTCAAGTAAATGTTCTTATATAACATATGATGAATGATTAAGATATTTATGTTATGGGATTTGTATCCTCAAATACACTTCATTTGAATTAAATGAGAAAATTCCTTTTAACACCATTTACATTTCTTACTGTTATACTAAATATTATACTATTATTAGGCAGCATACTTTATCATCTTTCATGGCATTAATAACTTCTAATAAGCAATCATCCTTTTAAAAATACTAAACAAAGCCCCTTTGCCAGTGACTAATACCTATAATCCTAGGTATTCAAGAGGCTGAGATTTGAGGACTGCAGTTCAAATCCAGCCCCAATAGGAAAGGCTTACCTTCAGTTAATTGCTAAAAAGGCCACAAGTGGAGCTGTGGCTCTCTGTCTCTCTCTCTGTCTCTCTGTCTCTGTCTCTCTGTCTCTATCTCTCTGTCTTTCTCTGTCTCTCTGTGTCTGTCTCTGTCTGTCTGTCTGTCTGTCTGTCTGTCTGTCTGTCTCTCTCTCTCTCTCTCTCTCACACACACACACACACACACACACAACTAAACAAGACTGAAAATGAAGCATTTCACCTTGAATGCAATTTTTATCCTTCCGGTAGCTATCTCTTCATTTGCGTGCACAAGTTTTCCTGTTCCATGACTATTCCACTGAGCAGTAATTATCTGCCACATACTATTTTAGGTACTACTTATTAAATCATTTCTAACAACATATAAGGTAGGTGCAATCATTATTCTCCCTTTCTGTTGAAAATTTTAAGAAATGAGATACTGCATATAATCTGTTCAAGTTCTCAGAGTGAAAAAATGGTACAAACTGTAATTTGGACTCAGGCTGTCAGTTTCTGGAGTTTTAGTTATTTCTCTACATTATGTTGACTTTAGAGAATCCTGCCACCTTAAATACTAAACTGACTTGAATATGTAAATTAGTAATGGGAATAGATTTCACCCCTATCTCAATAGCAGTAAGGAATTCATAATAAGCCTGCATCTAGAAGGGAGTCTGACTCCTGGCACACATACCAGTTTCTTAAGCCTGCAGCAATATATCACCACAAACCTGATAATTTAAAATAAAAGTTATTATCTTAGCAAAGCCCTGGCAGGACCATGTTCCTTACGAAGACTAAGGAGAACATTTCCTCAACTCCGTGTGTCTGGTGATTGTGGAAGGGTTTTTTTGTTTATTTATTTATTTTTTTTTTATATTTTTGTAACTCAGCTCTTAACTCTGCCTCTATGCTCACAGAATCTTCTCTATGCCTGCCTTATCTTTTCCTTACCAGGTCACAGAATGACCTCCTCACAAAAACGACAATTGTATCTGGAAAGTCTGCTTTGAAATCAAGGTTACCTGCACAGGTTTCGGGTGTTAGGGCTGAGACTTGTTTTTCTGAGGTCTCCTTTGAACCTCCTGCAGTAGATTTCCCTAGCATAGACACATGGGAACACATCTTACAGTTCCAATCACTGATTAATTATAGAATTACATGTGTGACATTAAAATATATATGAACTCTGGTGAACCACTAAAATTTGTTTAAAAAAATTAAGCTTTAAGCTAAAACTTCTGGTTAGTGCTAAATAGCTCAACAAAATACTAGAAGACAATTTCTTAGATAGTTCCCTGATAATCCCTTGTGGGACTGGGGCTTAAACCATCAGTCTTGCACTTGCTAAGCATGCACTCTACTACTTCAGACACATCTCTTTTGCCCTGTAGCCTTTGTTATACTTTCTGTTCAGCCAGCCTAAACTACACGCCTCCTACCTATGTTTCCTTGTGTACCAAATATGACAGATGTGCAGCCCAGCCACAAATCATTATATCCTCCCTATAGCTGGGATTACAGGCATTTGCCACTGTGCCCAGCCATCAAGTGAGACAGAATTTCAAGAACTTTTTTTTGTTAGGTCTGGCCATCAGATCTCCAGTAGCTAGGATTATAGGCTTGAAATACTGTGTTCAGCTAAATTGTCTTTACACTAAGGTATTTTACTAGAAATGGATTGACCATTGAGCCAGCTAGGAATAAAATGACGGTATGTTGTTTAAAGAGAAAATATGAGAAGGTGGTTAGATTTTGTTTTTATTAATCCTTTTTGTTTTCAATATCTTTATTATTTGATTTTGTCTATTTCATGGCTGTTAAGAATGAAACACAGGGTAGGCAATCTGTCTGCATACCTAGCTATATCATATTTATTGTCACATGTAAAGTACTTCCTTTCCATTTAAGATGTCTGTATAGATAATACTTACAATTGCATTCCTGAAGATGCTTTAGACTCAATACCAAAATATCTACACAGTGGAAAGGGAATCGTGATTGCATCCCATATATGAAAGGAAAGTAAATGGAATAGCATGACAACAAAGGTGGAAATAAACATGTCTTTCCAAGAGTATAAAACATTGACAAGTAGTGTTAACTTGTGAAGATTCCAGTCCTTCCATTTTGTGTGCTCTGTAGCCTAAATTAATCCAATATGACAATTAGGAGACAAACAAACAAAGCATTTAGCACTTAACAGTTATTTACCCCTTAATGAATATTAGCAATTGCCTTCATTGCCAAGAACTAGGATTATAAATACTAGGATAATGGTAATTTGATTAATCTCAGGTGGCATGTAATTCATTGTGCCTGTAATATGTTTGATATAACATCACCAAATGATATCTATTTTTCGTTCTATTTATGTTTACTCATCTAGCTCCAAAGCTTTGTTCTGACTCATGGACCATCAGTTGGTAGCACCATCTCTGAGAACTGCACTGTAAATATACAAACTGTATTAGTTTTAATGAGATACAAATAATCCTCCCATCACCTTAAGTGCATCATGAAACTTTTTCAATCTCTTTCACAACTATTGAATTATTTGTTCAGTTTAAATGCCTAGCAATTACCCTAGTTTTCTTTTGCTCACTAAATACAATTCTCAACAGCTCTTGTTCACCTGACACCAATTCTACTCCTTTATTGTTTTCTTTCTTGCTACATGAACATTGGAAAAATCTGATAATAAACCACTATTAAAGCTAATCTTTTGTTCTGTCCTAATTTCTTTGTCTCTTCACAGTCATTCTTAACCTCCATACCTCATTTTCCTGCAACTAGAGTGACCTTGTAAAATATTTATCAAATCATTTGATTTGCCTACATAGAATCTTCCAGGGGCATCTCGTCAGAATCAAATTAAGATTGCTTTTCATGACCTAATTAGATGCATACTCTCCTTCCTGTCCAGCTTTCTACCCTCACCTGTGCCTGTATCCCTTTGCACAGTGCCCCCCTATATGAATCTGACATCTGCCTAATCATTTGTCAATTGGTGTAGAATGTTTTATTTGCCACTCTATTTAATGAGCAACTTCTTTCTTTTATTCCTTGCTCAGTTAATTTTTTTAAGGATATGTCTTGACTGCTGCCTATTAAGTTAAACTTGTGTTTTTTCAAACTGCTTTCTGCCACATTGCTCTGTTTTATTATTAAAGGAATACCTCATTAAGATTTTCAAATGAATAGGAAGGATATGACTGGGGATTTCTGCTGGATAGCAGGAATGACTGGTTTATTGATTTCTTCATTATGGATTCTTGGGCAGTTGACTTGAAATACTCTCTAAAGTCAATGGAACTGAAAATAAGGTCAAGTCAACAAAATATTTCACCATTTACAGGTGATTCTTCAGGACCCAAATGTTAGTATGTTTATAAATTCACAAATTTTCATGAGTATTTATCAGATATCAAGGGCATGTTGTCTTTTATTTGCATTTTTCATCAACTTAAATGATTTTCCTTTGCCTCAAGTGTTTTAAATTCAAATCTCGTACTCAGAAATTACTGGATGTGGACATTGTCAGTGTTATTTTGCAGTTAAAATTTATTTACAGGTGAACAAATTACACTATTGGCTACCCCATCACATTTCCTGAAAATGACACCCTGGAAAATGGTAGACTTTTTAAAGTATTCTTGATAGTATCTCATTCCATTTTCCCCTACTATCTATAATGACCTTAATCAGACTTTAATTTTTAAGAATCAGATTTTCGTTTTTGCTGCAGTGAACAATTTGACTTTACCCCTTAATTCTATGCCAGCATAGTCAAATTTTCTATTGTGAATTTCTCTCAACCTCTGATAAACACTGAAGATATTTTATAAAGTAATTCTTTTATTCTAATTACTTGGCACCTTTGAAATCCCAACAGAGATCAGTTTTCTTGGAAACACATCATCCCATTGCACCTGGAAATCCCAGTGTGAAATACTGATTTTTATCTACAAAGGCTTAGCTAGATTGAGGGCAGTGAGTGATGTTCAAAGTCAGACTCACATGAAAGCCCCCAGAGGGTTTGCCAATCTGTGCTAAAAAAAACAATTACATGTTTTTGAAAGCCATGAAGCAGTTAAAATAAGAAAGAGTTAGAAGAAAATGATTCTTAGTATAACTTATAGGCAGGAAATCTTAAATTTTATAATTCATTAAAAATGAGGAATCAGTTAAGACACATAACAACATGGAGCACCTTGAATGAGAGTGTCAAAATTATTTATCAGAACACGCATTCTATGCTCCAATACACATCTTACATGATGAATGACCTTGAAGGATGTCAATTAAACATCAATGCTTCTTAATCCTTACAAAAATCCATCCTTGCTGGATAACTTTTTGACTCTTCACTTCTTTAGAAAACCAGAAGTCTTCTGTCTGTTTTTCCATACATAGAAATGAAAAATCATGGAAAGTGATATGATTTTTTTCGTCCTTTTCTTGTGTTAGATTTAAATAAAAAATAAACTTGCTTCAGAAGGGTTTCATTGGTTTAGATAAGATTTTATTTTTCCATTTAGCCTACATGCTTCATCCTTCTCACTTGAAACTAAGGATAGAATGGAAAGCTGAAGACTTGTGAAATCTGAGGAAACATTGAGATGTCCTCATCCTATCCAAATGAAACTTCACTGGTGACATATACTAACCAGGCTAATGCTAAAAGGAAACTGGAGATGGAATTGATATTTCTGCCAGGTAGAAACACTCCATATATTCGCTATATTCAAACATAAGTATATATAAAAAATGACATATCTCATACATATAAAATGTCATATGATATACCTCAGGTATGATCTCTTGTATATATGATATATCATATAAATTCTGTAAATTATGTGGTCTGTCCCTAATCTATTTCATATATATGTTTGTGCACACATGGTTTATAAACAAAGCAATAGTTTAGAAAAATGCCTTCAATGGAAGAGTACTGACAAAATATAGAAGTTAAAAGGAAGTAAGAGGGTTGGAGTTTGGCCTAGTGATATAGTGCTTGCCTAGCATGTACAAAGACCTGGGTTTGATTCCTCAGTAACACACATATAGAAAAAGCCTAAAGTGATGCTGTGGCTCAAGTAGTAGAGTGCTAGCCTTGAGCAAAAGAAGCTCAGAGGTAATGCCCAGGTCCTGAGTTCAAGCCCCCAGACTGGCAAAAAACATGAACTATGAAAGGATACAGAATACATAAAATAAGGAAGAAAAAGTCAGTTATTTACAAGAATAACTAAAGATAAAAACATGAAATCATAAAAATAATTACTTTTAAAAACACAAGGATAATTCTCTAATGTCAAAAGCATCCAAATTGTACTCTAAATTGCCAAATAACACCTATAATATTTAACAATATGAAAAGATTCTTTCCAGAATGAAAGGAAATTCTGAAAAGACTCATGCAGAGAGTAACATGCAACAGAATTCTCATCACATAATTAAGCAGCAGCTTGGAATTCTTTCCAAATTGTAATTAAAAATAAGTGACACAATTTTGATTATAACTATTTTCTTCTCTTAACAGTAGAAAGGATTGAAGTAATACTCAAGTTTTTTTGTTTTCTTTAGTATCATCCTTTTCATGCTTCCTAATGTGTTCCCTTTTAGAAATTTTAATTTATTTCAATGCTACAGGGTATATATTTTATCTTTCAAGTATGCTGGAAACTAGGTGAGTAAAATTAGAGAATATTACAATACAATCTGTATGGCCATTCTCAAAGAAAATGATTAATGTGTAAAACCCCCACTTCTTTTATACAAAATTAGGCTGTTTAATCCTCATAGGGGTAAAAAAAACATACAAAAAATATAAAGCACACACATAAAATGTTTTTGCAAATTTGAAATTTGCATAAAAATCATAGGGTCTTTTCAACATATGGGTTTATGAGAAAAAGTAATATGAATTATTATGCTATTGTAGAAAGTAGAAAAAAAATTCTTCAAGTATGTTTACCAGTAGCATAGAAAGTGCGTGGATCAGATTTTAAAAGAGACAAAGAAACAAGATGATTGGGAGGGGTAAGGGGAAGAAAAGGGGGACAAAAAAAAACAATAGAAGGGGCATTAATGTTCAAGAAGTAATGCATCCACTACCTAACAAATGTAACTGTAACCTCTCTATATATTATCCTGAGAATAAAATACAATTTTAAAAAATGACAAAGAAAAAAATATCTAAATAAGCATTATAGCAAAATACACTTAAGCAAGTAACCAAGGAGACAACTTCTATAATCCTAGCTACACTGAAGGCTGAGATCTCAGAATCCCAGAAAAAAAACCAGGAGAGTCTGAGAGACTCTCATCTCCAATTAACTACAGGAAAACCAAAAGTTAGAATACAACTATGGCTCAAAGTGGTACAGCAGTATTCGTCAGTAAAAAACAGCTCAGAGACAGAACCTAAGCCCTGAGCTCAAGCCCTGGGACCAACAGCACCAAAAAATGTGTGGGGCGGGGGGGGGGGGGGGGGGGGGGGGGGGGGGGGAGGGAGAAAATAGCCTAGGAAGACAAATCTGAGAGACTCTTATTTCCAATTAAAGTGAAAGTAGAGGTATGGCTTTAACTTTGGAACAGAGGTGAAGCCCCAATATTGGCACAAAAAAAAAAGAAAGAAAGAAAAAAGAAAAAGGAAAGAAGGAAAAACACAGATCCTAAACAATATACTAAGAATATGTAATACTTAAACTGTAAAACAATCTAAAATCAGAAAAATGAAAATAAAGTATTTCCTAAAGACCTAATATGCCATGAATAATATCATGGTCAAATTGGTCATTTCATAAAGTCATTAATATTTTATATTAATATGTATTACCATAATTTATATTATGTTAAATAAAAATGCACAATTCTCCTGGATATGTCAAAACTGCTTTTAGCATGAAACTTCTACTTTTAAGGATTTATTTTAGTTAACTTGTTATGAAAGGTTAATTCTTTCATATGATTAAAAAACCTTTGGCTTAGTCCTAAATATGAAGATATTTGAGGAAATCAAATCAAATTTGGATCTGATTCATTGCTTAGCAAGAGAAAAATTCATATGTCCCCAGGTTTCTAGAACTAGTCTAATGTCTCTTAGTTTCACACAATCGGCATTTGTTTTCATGTGTGTTAGCAAACCAGGGAACAGGGACACGTATTCCAATTGTGACAGAGACTGATGCAGAGCTTTGCAATAGTCTCTTGGTGGCTATTAGAGAACACACACTGAATTCTCTGGGAAGAAAAATATTGTCTAGACCTTCTGCAACACTGGGATTTGAATTCAGAGCCTCAAACTTGATGGGCAGGTGCTCTACCCTTGGAAGTATGCATTGAGGTCTCAGATTCCACACTGATGAATCCCATCCACAGAAATAAAATCAGTGCAGTGGTCTTAGCAAATTTCTCAGGTCAGGTTAGTGTTGCCTTGTGTAGGGATAGAAACACAAGGACCTTGTATCCAGACAGAATTCATGAGAATGTGTCTCAAAGAAGGTTAAAAAGGGCCAAAGGAATGACTGAAATAGAAAATCTAGCATGAATCTTTGATATCAACTATCAGCTTAGAAAAACGATTAAACAGAAGCTACTAGGTATTTCACAATAGGAGACATGGAGCCTGACAAAACTATCAATGCAAAGGAACACTGCAAACAATCCATTAAGACTTTTATCCTACAAGAGCTTTGAAATAGTCTTGATATTAATCATGAGTTAAGAAATTAGAAAAAGAGCTTGAAGAGGCACAGCATAGAAAATTAGACCAATTTTAGGCAACTGTGTCATCACAGGCTCCCTGGAGGAAATGCACAACCCCACCTCTCCTTGGGTTTTCTATGTGCAGCTGGGAGGGTTTCTGTTTTGATCTAAAGGTCATCTTCTGCTTCAAGCCCACTTCCCGCTTCCTGTCATATAAACTGAGTTCATGACACTCCACATTGTGGAACCCAATAAAGGAGCAAATATGATCTTTCAGGGAAAATGGATCACATAGGTGGCAACATTAACATGGCAGAGTCATGTCTTGTGTCATGGCTCAACACAAATCTATCACACAGACAAGGGGAGGAGATATTATACACACAGGAGGTGCTGTGTTCCACACACATTAACAGCACTAGTATGCATAATGTACTTTTAATTATGCTCCTCCAAAAGACTATAGTATTATACACAACAAGATACATATGCATTCACATGCACACACAGACTACTCATGGCTAATTTACCTTTTCAAAATTTCTTTTTAGTGAGCACAGGTAACACACATGAGCAGCGCATCACCTTCCAGAGATAGACTTGATCTATATCAAAGATGCAAGACATCAGAGAGCAAAAGATATCTTGGTGGTTTTGACTGGTCATGTGTTTAAACACATTTGTGAGGAATAACAAAGCTATTTTCACTGGTGTCTTGCCCCTGCTCCATGTGAACTGCTGGACTTAGGCTATGATCACTGAAAACAAGGCAGCTGTAAAACATAACACTGTCCTACAGGAATGTAAGAGCCAGCTTGCTTTTTTCTCTTGTTCATCCTATGTAATAAAGGACATTGGTATTTGTGTATGGTGGTGGTGGTTGTGGTAGTGTGTGTGTGTGTGTGTGCTGGTTCAAGGGTATGAACTCTGGTCCTGACAGCTTTATTTGGCTTTTCCAATTAAGTCTAATGCAGTACAACTTGAGCCATCCCTCCATTTTTTTCATTTTGTTTTGGTAGCTGATTGGAGATAAGAATCTTATAGATTTTTGAGTTTTCTTTCTAACTGGCTTTGTACTGAGATCCTCAGATCTCAACCTCATGAGTAGGTAGGCAACAAGCATAGGCCCCAAATGCCAAATTAGTATTTCTTAATAAATTTATAAGTAGTCAATTGCTCATTTTCACATCAAGAAAAATAAGAATGGATCGTGAACTGGAGTACTTGTCTATACATTGTTATTTGATACTAGCTGTGATTAGATATCATATAAAACACTATATTTTCATTGAGGCCATTGCAAAAGGAGTTGCTTTCCTGATTGTTGCCTCATTCCTCTCACTGTTGGCGTTGAGGAAGGCAGTTGATTTTTGAGGGTTAATTTTATAGCCAGCTACCATTCCAAAGTTTTGAATCAGCTCAAGGAGCTTGGGAGTAGAGTCTATAGGATTCTTTAAATACAGAATCATGTCATCTGCAAAGAAGGATAGTTTTACTTCCTCTTTCCCTACTTGGATCCCCTTTATGCTTGCTTCTTGCCTTATTACACTGGCTAGGAATTCTAATACTATATTAAAGAGGAGTGGAGAGAGTGGGCATCCTTGTCTCATTCCTGATTTTAGAGGGAATGGCTTTAGTTTTTCACCATTAAGTGTAATACTAGCAGTGGGTTTGTCATACACAGCCTTTATTATATTGAGGAATGTTCCATGTATTCCTAGTTTCTCCAGACCTTTTAACATAAAGGGGTGTTGGATCTTGTCAAATGCCTTTTCCACGTCTATTGAGACAATCATGTGATTTTTGTCCTTGCTCCTGTTGATGTGTTGAATTATGTTAATTGATTTGCGTATGTTGAACCAGCTTTGCCTCTCTGTGATGAATCCTGTTTGATCATAGTGTATAATTTTTTTGATGAGTTGTTGTAGACGGTTGGCCAGTATTTTGTTGAGAAGTTTTGCATCGATGTTGATCAAAGAAATAGGTCTATAGTTCTCTTTCTTTGATGAATCTCTGTCTGGTTTGGGGATGAGGGTTATACTGGCTTCATAGAATGAGTTTGGTAAGGAACCTTCATTTTCAATTTCATTGAAGAGCTTGAGGATTCTTGGTGTGAGCTCTGCTTTGAAGACCTTATAGAATTCAGATGTGAATCCATCTGGCCCTGGGCTTTTCTTAGGTGGAAGTTCTCTTATTGCCATTTCTATTTCAGAGCTTGAGATAGGCCTGTTGAGTTGGCTTAGTTCTTCTTGGTTCAGGGTGGGTATGTTAATATTAGCTAGGAATTCATCCATTTCTTCTAGATTCTCAAATTTCTTGGAGTAAAGGTTTGAGAAGTATTCCCTCATGATATTCTGGATCTTGGTAATTTCTGTCGTGATTTTACCATTTTCATCTGCAATTTTGTTTATTTCGGTATGCTCTAGGAATTAGCTTAGCTAAGAATGTAAAGGACCTTTTTGACGAAAACTTTAAAACCCTAAAAAAGGAAATTAAAGCAGAACTAAGGAAATGGAAAAACCTCCCATGCTCCTGGATTGGAAGAATCAACATTGTGAAAATGACAATCTTGCCAAGGGCTACCTACAAATTCAAGACAATACCCATCAATATCCCAATGGCATTCTTTAAAGAAATAGAAGAGGCAATCCAAAATTTCATATGGAATAATAAAAGACCCCGTATAGCAAAAACACTTCTTAGCAGACAGAACAGTGCCGGTGGAATTTCAATTCCAAACTTTAGACTCTATTACAGAGCTATAATTATCAAAACAGCTTGGTACTGGCACAAGAACAGGCCTAAAGACCAATGGAATAGAATTGAGGACCCAGATATTAAACTATAGACCTATAGCCACTTAATCTTTGACGAGGGAGCCAAAAAAATAGAATGGAAGAAAGACAGCCTCTTCAACAAGTTGTGCTGGCAGAACTGGTTAAGCACCTGCAGAAAGCTAAAGTTGGATCGTTCTTTGTCACCCTGCACTAGAATTAGCTCCAAATGGATCAAAGACCTGGAGGTAAATGCTGACACACTGAAAACTTTACAAGAAGGAATAGGAGATACTCTAGGCCTCCTTGGCACAGGTCGAAAGTTTTTTAATAAGGACCAAGAATCACAGCAAATAAGAGAAAGGCTGGATAAGTGGGACTGCATTAAACTGTAGCGCTTTTGTATGGCAAATGACATAGCTAGTAAATAAGTAGGAAGCCTACAGAGTGGGAGAAGATCTTCACCAACCAAACAACGGACAAAGGCCTCATATCTAAAATATACCAACAGCTCCAAAAATTGAATCACTCCAAAACTAATCTCCAAAGTAACAACCATCCCATTAAAAGATGAGCCAAAGACTTAAAGAGTCTTCTCTGAAGAAGAAACAAAAATGGCGTATAGACACATGAAGAAATGCTCAACATCTCGGGTCATAAAAGAAATGCAAATCAAAACAACTCTAAGATTCCACCTCACTCCAGCTAGAATGGCCAAGATCAGGAAAACGAATAACAACAGATGCTGGAGGGGATGTGGCCAGGAGGGATCACTACTACACTCTTGGTGGGAGTGCAAACTTGTTCAGCCACTATGGAAAGCAGTATGACAGTGCCTCAAAAGGCTAAACATAGAACTCCCCTATGACCCAGCAATTCCACTACTTGGCATTTACCCAACCATCCAGAAACTAGGGCATACTAAATCCACTAGCACAACAATGTTCATTGCAGCATTATTCACCATAGCAAAAATATGGAACCAACCTAGATGTCCCTCAGTTGATGAGTGGATCAACAAGTTGTGGTGTTTGTACACAATGGAATTCTATGCTGCTGTCAGAAAAAACATCGCCCCATTTGTTAGGAATTGGGAAGTGTTAGAAAAAGTCATATTAAGTGAAGTAAGCCAGACTCAAAGGAACTTAGGCTCAATGGTTTCCCTCATTTGTCATAATCAGTAGAAACCTTGGGCTCTCCTAGCAGAGATCTGCAATAGAGCAAAACCTTGATACAAAAGGCCATATAGTATGAAGCTAATTGAAAAGACTTCTAGGATATTGAAACAAAAACCATATAATGAATGATTGTTGTCCTTGATGTACTATGTTATCTCTCATCTCTTTTGCTGGCCCTTGGTTATTTCATGTTGTTACAGTATCTCACTTTGTTATCTGATATATTGGATATATTTGTATTTGGTTATTTGAAATTGGATAGGGAAGGGGGGAAAACCAAGACTGGGGGGGGGGTGTTGAGGAGGGTAATGGGAACCAAGACATGTGAAAGCGTTTCAATATATGTGAATTAATGCACCTTCTATCTGGCAAGTATCATGTAACCCTTTTATTAATTACAATAAAAAATATTTTAAAAAAGCCAAAAAAAGTCCCTGTAACCTTACTTGAATTCCAAATAAGTAAAAAAAAACCACTATATTTGACTGATATATGTACTCTAATTTTGGATGAATTCTAAGGAAGATTCCTCTTCATTTAATTTCTCTAACTACTTTATGAATCCAGGCAGGAAAAGAATAATGTTTTGATGTTTCTTAATTTATATTAATGTTTAGTCTTTGACAACCAAAATTTGCATTACGGTATCTTTATTGTTTTTACATTTACCTAGAGCACTATGGTATTTCTTTCTTTCATGCCAAAGAACTGACATTTAGTTATGATTGTGGATCACCAGCATTATTCCTTTAGTTTGTTTTTCTAATTCATGTGCATGTTCTAGCAAGCAAGAACTGTACCCAAAGGTCTTCTTGCTTCTAATATCCCATATCTTATTCTTGTTGAAGTTCTACTTGTACTTAAGTGTGAATAAGTAGTGAACGCCTAAGAGTGTGAATTATGTGTTCCGAATTTTGTCTTATCAAGTAGCAAGGCTTTGATTGTGTGTGACCTGACTCTAATGGGATTTTGTCAGGATTTCTTAGTGTCAGAGTTAACATTTCATTGAAAGATATCCATATTCTGGGTATACAAAATTCGTCTTATTTTGACAACAGTAAAGTTTCTTCTGAGTTTTCATAAAAACCTACTTAATACTATTTCATTCTCTCAATTGCTACATGACATAGGGTTTAATCTGAGTATTGATTTAAAGCAAGAGGAAATGGATCAAGTGCACACAAGAAACTTCAGGACCAGAATTCTAACCAAAATAGTTGCTTTATGGATCAGCTTCCGAGTTCTAGCATGTAAGAATTCTAAGAACACTCTACACGATTTCGTACTTTATATAAGTACACCAAGACTATGCATCTAATCACCCATAGCCACTTTTTCATAAATGCTCTGATACAGCATCAGTGCACTATCATTTGGACCAAAATTGAAATAGTTAATGTTATTTATTGTCCAACAAATGGTATTCTATGTTACATGCACACACTGGCATATTTTTGGTCATACTGTTATTTCATAGTGAGACCATGTGTTTGGCATATAGCAAAATTAGCACAAAGTTTCTGATGCATTAAAAACAAATAATGCCATGCAAGAGAAAAATAACAGAGGCTCCTTAAAACTTTGGTGGTAAAGGCTTTAACTTACTTACATTTTCATCTGTTTTAAGTAACTTGACAATTACATCTTCTGGCTGTTTCTGCTTTCACACTCAGACTGTTTATTTAAGGTGAATATTTAAGCACTGCTTTGCACATATTTGTATACATATGGAAACATATACTACACACTAACTCTGATCTAGCTACCAAACTGAAGCTCCTTTGCAGAACACTGAATAACACTATGACAGGTTAATGCCGTTGCTGAGCTGCTGTGTGTGCCGAGATGATGGATGATACAGTGTGCAGACACCCAATTGAAAAAAGGCACTGAGCCTTAGTATGAATGTAGGTGTTGATAAAAGATGAGCTCTTGCTTAAAAGAACATATGCTGTTCATGAAACCTCCAGAGAAACTATTAAAAATGCACTATTCATTTTAAAGAGAGGTTTAATTATGGCCTAGACAGCAGACGGCGAATTCCTATAATCTTCCTGTTGCAGTATTTCCATGACTGATTGCAGTATGAAATATTCTGTAAATGATTTCAGAAAACTGCAAGTGAGCAGTTCTAACAGACTCATCAACGTGTCATCAGCAAGCCTCAGTCAGGAAGCCTGGCATGGTGTGAAAGATGCACTCCTTCCAATTGCTCTTTGACATTTAGGAAAGCCATAGATATCACTTTGGATACCTAATGTTAGGAAGGACAAGACATAAATATATCATAATTAAGAACAATGGGACATCTTTCCCTTCATTTTCCTACCTTAATCTAAAAGGTCAGTTGAAATGCATAGATGGGGTTTTACTTGTGGGAACTACCAAATTGGCTCTGGTGGCCAATAGAATACTTCTGCTGGATAAAGAAAAATGTCTTAGGTCTACACAAGCTAAAAGTGGATAAGAGGGGCTGGGAGTTTGGCCTAGTGGTTGAAGTGCTTGCCTAGCATGCATGAAGACCCGAGTTCGATTCCTCAGTACCACATACATAGAAAAAAGCCAGAAGTGGTGCTGAGGCTCAAGTGGTAGAGCTCTAGCCTTGAGTAAGTCCAAGGATAGTGCTCAGGCCCTGAGCTCAAGCCCAGGACTGGCAAAAAAAAAGTGGGTAAGATAGCTTAGCCCTCCCTGTAATCTGATTAGCTACTCAGGAACCTGAGATGTGAAGATCACAGTTTGAAGCAACCCAGGAAGATAAATTTGAGGACACACTTGATCTCCAATTATCAGAAATGAGCTATGGCTCAAAGAGCAGAGTGTTATCTCTGAACTTAAACCCCAGGTTTGATTACAAACCTCCATCTTGTTAGTCTTTTGACAGAATTATATAAAGGGTCCAGAATGGTGCCTGACAGAGATTAAACCTAGAGGTAAGTGAGCACAAGCTAAAGCATTCATGTCTCTATTTCAACATTGACTTATACTACAGAGAAAGTGGATGGAGATTATTCATTGACCTGGCTATGTGTGAGCCTTATTGCTATGCATGCATTTGACCCATGAAAGGAAATACTTGACTTAAAAGCACAGATGCCTGTGCAAACACTGGTTCCAGAAAAAGGCCCTCACTCTTGGATATTTTGATCAACTACTTGATGTGAATTCTGAGTACAGGTCTCAACTTTTTTGTAATATCAATGATTTAAATTTTTCTATTCAGTATTTCTGTCATGTGTGTATTTTAAGGAGCATTTACAATACCAGTGTTCCCTCCCCAAATATCAGTTAATATCTACGGTATTTCCCACAGGGTTAATGAGAAAAATTCATGAAAGAAAATAAGTATCAATTAAATTAGTGAAATGAAAGCTGCAGGTGCTCATTCAAAGTTAATGAAAATTGAGTTGACTTCATTTGCAAAATGTAAGTGTAGCTTTTAATTCAAGACTTTTCTTTTAAATTTAATTGTATCAGTAAGGTGATGTATGGAGGGTGTACAGATACATATGAAAGGTAATGAGTACTTTTCTTGTTGAACAGAATTACCCACTCCTTCATTTTTCTCCCACTTTCTCTCCATCCAATCCCCCATCCCAGTTGCAAAGATCAGCTCTGACATATTGTCATGTGAGTATCACTGTTGTATTGCATCACCCTGTGTCCCTTGCCTCACCATTTTATTATTCCCTTTGCCTTCCCCAATTCAGATAAATATGTATACAAGACACAGGGAACCAACATCAAATACAGTGATAATGTTTTTTGAATAATAAATATTCTCTCTCTTTTTTTGTCAGTTCTAGGATTTGAACTTTGAACCTCATCTTCACTAGACAGACACTGGGTCACATGACTTATTTAAAGATAAATGTTAGTCATTTATAACTTTTCCATAAAAATGCAAAGCAGTGAATATGTATGATTGTGGACTCTATTTGGGAAGTAATCTTATGACCATATTTTTTTCATTTTTACAAAACATTTTATAGTAATTTAGATGAGTTAGCCTTTTTAGTTTAGTACTTGCTTTACTCTGTATAGTAATGGATCAAACTAATCTCTACTATGGTAATATTTAAATTCTATTTGTCATTTTTAACTTTGCATGAATTCATTAACATTCAGTGTAGAATCTGTTTAAATGCAATGTCTAGCATGAATATCTTTGTGCATATCCAGAATAATATATGTCAGTACATGCCAAATTACTAAATAATATATACATTGTTAGTTGTGATCCAAAATGTTTCTAAAGTTCTGATGTAAACATTTTAAGCGGGGTGTGTAGTTTAAGGAAGACTGTAAAGTACTGGGGCTCAAATTAAAGTTCTTATGCTTTTTAGAAAGATAATCCATCACTGAGCCACGTCTCCAGGGCTTTCCCTGCTTACATTTATGAGAGGGTTTTGTTCTTTGCCAAGGTGCATGACTGGACTGTGATTCTCTTACTGAAAACTTCATGGTATAGCTGCCATGACAGGCAAAAGCTTCTATACCCTGATTCTTTGGGTATAGAGTCTCACAGACTTCTTTTGATTCTATCCTGGAATGGTGAGCCTTCAGAAATCAGCCTCTGAACTATATAAAAATACAAGTGTGATGCACCAGTTAGTGGTAGGTGGTTTTATGATTTTTTAATTAGTAGAAATTGATTCTGTAATTTCCTGAAATCTTTATAAACACATTTTCCTTACATAGGTTTCAGCTGGTATGGTTCTAAGGAAGAAAGATAACTTATACTGTGCGGCTTAACTTTCTCCCATCCACTTCACTCATAAGCATTACTAGCTTGCCAAGAGCTTGCAAATCTGTTTTTAAACACCTGGGCATTAATCTTACTCTTATTGTGAGTCAATTTCTTTCCAAACTTGTTCTTCATAAATTTGTTGCCTCTTCAATTTCTTTTTCTTTTAAAGCTTTCCTACCTATTTTTGTCCCCTGTGAGGTGAAACCCTATGACACTCAGGTTTATGAGAGCTGCAGTTTCTTCCTTGTCTATGATGTTGATTTAAGATAGATTTCTCTAAAATAAGGGTTTTACAACCCTTATTTTAAAAAGTAACTTGTGTGAATGCACATTATAAAAATGTCTATTCAAATCATCAGAATAAAATACTATAAATTTGATGCTTTAAAAAAAATTCTGTTAGTTAAAACCCTTCGTCAACATTCTGGCTACTATGGTTTTTGACAAAAGCACTCTTTCTGGGTTGTGCAAAAAATGACCCTGTTGCTTTTTGCTGTATCCACACCAAGTGTGGATTTCTATCAATGTTTCACTAAAATGTAAAAAGATTTCTATCAATGTTTCACTACTCACATTGTCTGTAGATATTCTGATGTTTATACATTATTCTCCAATCAATGGGGAGAATGACACATTTTCCACTCATGTACTATATTCTATAGTATATATCTCAAAACCACAAATTTACATGCTTCTCCCCATCATCATCTATGTTTGTAGTTCATTTTCCTGGCTACCTTGCAGAGTATCCTGGGCAGACATGTTTCAAAGAGACTCTATTACTCTCTGTATATTCAAACTCACAATTGGTTATGACTTTACACAGAATGTAAACCTATAGTCATTTCTTCACCTAGAGAATGTCATTATAGTTCCAATCATGTTTAAATAGCCTACAAATACCATTACTTTGTAGACAGAAGGTGAGGTTGACTCAAACTGGATTCACTGATGCAATAATTTCATGAATAACTATTTTATGCCAGGTGCCAGATTTAAGAAAGTGCATCAGAAAAAACTTATTTAATTTTGAAATCCTATGAATAAGTATATACAATAAAATTAAAATATTTTAATTGAGGTATTGTACAGTGGATTGGAAACAAAGCAGTTTATAGTATACTTTTTTTTGCCAGACCTGGGCTTGAGCTCAGGTCTTGAGCACTGTCCTTGCTCAGCACCACTCTGGCTTTTTTTTTATGTATCTTAAATTGAACCTGGGCCATATTTATGCATGCTAGGCAAGCACTCTAACACTAGGCCAAACTCCTGGCCTCTATGTTATCATTTTTATGTGAAAAGAATAATTTATATCTATATAGTGATTACTCAAGGAAGGAAAAGTAGAAAATTCCAGGCAGAAGCAGAGGATAAAAAATGAAGATGGAAAATAGAAGGATGTTTTAGGAGAATTCTCTGTAGTATATATCCCAAAGTATAAGTTAAACTATAAACAAGTATATGAGACAGAAAAAGTCTAGATTGGGAAAGTCCTTTGAGCAGATAATGACTTATAAACTCTGATTTGTAAGTACAAATTTAAAAAATTCCCTATACCTATCTATAATTTATAAATGGTAGGGCATACAATAAACTAGTGCTTAAGTGAAAACAAGGGTCATATAGGCAGTAGATCATTTAGTAGGGGCATTAGAATTGGCCTTTTTCACAAGATTTCCTTCCTGGTATAATGTAAGCTATTTTCATAATCTTTCCAACAAAAGATAGATTTGTTCAGTTCTTACACTGCCTATAACCTCTTTTCTTTTCTTTTCTCTTCTTTTTTTTTCTTCTCTGCAGGTCCTGGGACTTAAACTCAGTATCTGCTTACTGCCATTATGCTTTTATGTTTAAAGCCAGCACTCTACCACTTCAGCCACAGACTCCACATTAGGCTTTTAGCTGAAATAATAATTAGAGATAAGAGATTTGTGGACTTCTTTGCCTGGGCTGTCTTTGAACTGCCATTCTTTGATCTCAGACAACTGAGAGGCCAGGATGACATGTGTGACTGGCTTCTTATTTGCCTTTTCCTATTACAGTGTGAATGTGCCTCAGAGATGGACTATATCTAAATCTAGCTATATCTCCACCTATAGCCTGTAGCCAATGCCATCCAGTCAAACCATTCCTTTCTCAACAATGTTTGACGTTCGAAGCCCTCTGCAGAGAAACACGCTTGCACAATGACAGTTACTTTCCAAACACAGAACACACAAAACAGAGATTTATCTCCCCAGCATTTTCTTTGCCTTCATGATAGTGATGAAGAAGTGGGCAGACACGAGAAAAGCTGTCAACTATTCAAAGATAAATTGTTAGAACATTCTTCTCACAAGGTTATGTTGACCAACAAAAATTTCTTTTGAATTGTGACCTTGAATAAACACAATGTCATCATATGACCATGAGACATTTGTATAAGACAATTCTGAATAAAAAATAGATTTGAAGTCTCTCTAAGATGCAAGAAGGTTCAAAATGTTACCAATGTTTTAATGAAATGACATTTAGTTCTGTTAGCTTATTTCATTCAGAACACACAAATAATTCACATATAAATTTTTTAAAACAGTTCACTGACTGAGTACATGAGACAGAGATTAAATGTGCGCTCAGCTGGAAATGGTAATGGCAGCACATCAGGATGCCACAGGGGTGGAGGAGTAGGGATGTAGTATGATTTAGAATATTCAAGATATGAACTCAGTGTAAGAGCCCAGTAGTCATGGACAAAGAGGATGTGGACTCAGTATACAATAATATCCTGTCAGCATTTAAAATGGAGGGATCTCTTGCCATTTCCAACACCACAGAAGATAGTGGAGGGCATGTCTTAGTGAAATAATGAGGTGAGAGAGAAAATATCATGTGACTTCAGCAGAGGCAAATCCATAATCATAGAAAGCAAAATAGTGATTAATAGGGGCTCTGGTAGAGAGCATAGGAAGGTGTTGGTGGGCATGAATACTAGTACCCATGAATTCATTTTGAATTCACCCATAATAATAAATAATATATTTTGTGTGGTTTTGGTTTGTTTGTCAGTTCTGAACCTTGCACTCAAGAGCTACTATTTTAGGTAAGCTTGTTTGTTCAAGGCTGGTGCTCTATTACTTGAGTCATGTCTCCAACCTAAAGTTTTGCTGGATTATTGCAGAAGGAATTTCATGAACTTTTCTGCTTGGATTAACTTTGAATTTAGATCCTTACAATTTCAGGCTCCTGAGTAGCCAATCTTACAGGTGTGAGCCAATGGTATCTAGCTTCATTGCACATTCTTTTGGGATGAACAGAGCTGTTTTGAAATTAACTCAGTACATACAATTTGATAACTGTGTGTACTAATAAACCTTTAACAGCTTCACTGAATCACTCTACAATCCAGACACAAAAATTACATTGCACATTATAAATACTTACCATGAGAATAAATTTTAAAAATTAGATTAGTGTGAATTTCAATTTATATCATGCATTGAAATCAATTTGTTATGAAAAATGATTTGGTATCCCTGTGAGAACCATGATATGAAATTATATCCCTTCTAAATGAGGAAGAATGTACTGGTCCTTCTGCGATCATGGAAGCTTTCATTCTACTCTTTGGAATGCTTGAATCTGTGCAATAATGCAAGCTATCTGCTGTCTTTACCCTGTCACTTCAGTGTGAGCGAGTGTGATTAACTCATGGATTACAAAATCAAAGTCCTCATGGACTCAATTTTTGTATGAGACCAGTGATTCTAACTCAATTAAGTGGTAAAGTAGTAAAAACATGGTGTTGTTGCTTAAAGGGACAAACTATTGGCATTCTCTTTTATTGATTTACAGAAACATAGCATTTACTACATCAATAGCTCCATATTTAATACCAGGGACAATGGCAGAAGCAAATGTAGGGGCTAAACAGAACCGAATGTAGAGTGACAGCTACAAGAAGAGTCACAGACTGATTAAGATTTCAAAATGTATTGTCATTGTGCTCTCATCAACTGAAAATTAATAAAGACTTAAGAATTAAACATAAAACTTTGAAGTCTTTGAGGGTTGTCGTGAACATTTTAGTTTTGCAGAAATGTGACATTTTCATTCGTCCTTCTGACCAAGATAATTTCATAAATCTTTTTGTAGACATATAGTCTGTGTTTATATGGCTAGATGCAAATATGCTTTTCAGATATTATGTTTTATAGGAGAGGGAGTGTCAGTACCCTCAAGATACTGTGAAGAAAATGTAAATAAAATTAATATTTCCATTTGTTTTCTGGCTGGCCTCACTCTCATTCTGATCTGTGGATATGACAGAATTGCCCTAAGAAAGACCTTGGATCTGTAGCATAATAATTTTCAGACTAGAGGAGACTTTCTTTAGCTAACACATGCCATTCTGAGAAAGAAGGCGGCCTTCAGATGAGCCTGAAGGTGGAATTACATTATAGATTTAAGAATTTTTGAAAACATTTTTAGAGAGAAAAGTTTTGTTCCTTTGAAGATTCTTTTGTGTAATTTGACACTACTATAGTTGAATGACTGACACGAACTGTATATCTTCAGGCTCAGATGGGGCCTTTAAGTGCCCTGAGAAACTTTTCAGATTTGAAAGGAGCTGCTTATCTATTTGACTTTTAGGGAGTTCATAAGGAGTTCATTACTGAGATTCCTGCTTTTCAACCCATTTTGATTGGTTTTTCTTCTCCTGAGATAAAAAAAATTAAAATTGACTTTAAAATTGTTCTCCTCTTTGGCCTCTTCTATGTATACTCTGTGTAATAGTGTGTTCATTTTGATTGCATCATCCCACTGCCATTCTGACTGCTAAAAATGTCATATATATATATATATACACATATATGTATGCACATATATTGCTTTTTAAGATATTTTTAGTGATTAGGATTTCCTTTTCACCATAGAACTAGATAGATCTTCTATATTCTTTCAAAGATCACTCGTATGAATTATATCTGAATTTACCAAGTTTGTGAACAAAGTTGGTATATTTCTTCTCATATATTATAATGCATATTTTTGCATTAGCAGAGTTTGAACCTTGGTCCTCAAGCTTGTTAAGCACACTTAGTGTGCTTATGATTGCTGGCAGGGCTGTCTGTGGGCAGGTCTTCCTCTCCAGGTCATTTAGCAGAGGTCCTAGTATCAGGCACAGTAGCATCTAATACAACATGGCCCCACCAGGACAACTCCTGCACCAGAGAGTCTTTCAGATTTAGAAGTTGAACCTGAACATTTTTGTAACATGTTGGTGGTCTTCCAGGGAAAGTTCTCAAGAGATGTAACATATGAGGGTGAGTGTGTTTCTTTCATCACATTTGCCACTGACTGCTTAGACAAAGACATCACTTCATCAAGTATATAATCAGTGTATTATAGTGAACTATACAAAGGAGTGAACTGCCAGGAGATTTTTTTTTCTCTTTTTGTGAATCCTGGGGCTTGAGCTCAGCGTCTGGGTATTATCCTTGGACTTTCTCAAGGTTAGCACTCTATCACTTGAGCCATAGCCCCACTTCTGGCTTTTTCTGTGTATGTGGTACAGAGAAATTGAACCAAGGACTTTATACTTGTTAGGCAAGCACTCTACCATTAGGCCCTAGCCCCTAGAATATTTTTCATCGTGGGAAAAGAGTGAATGAATAAATGAATTTAACGTGTAATGAATGTTCCCCTCTCTTTTTCTCTGTTTTCTTTCCTCTCCCTTGTCTTCTATCACCCAACCCCCTCCCCCGTCTTCTTCCTTTTCCTTACTCTGAGAACATTTTTTTCACCCAGTGAAACATCCATGCCTGCATGGCCTTCTTTGTCTGGACTTGTTCAGCATAAGATGAAGAAGTGTCTTTCTCCACAGGATTCACTTAGCATGATTAGTAATGGGTTTGTTATCTACTGTATAACGTTGTATTGTTCTGTGGAGACATTTTTAGAAATGAGAAGTCGTGCAGGGTTCTATACTTATTTTTTTAAGGCATGTGGCTATAAATAGCAGGGAAGAGTCAACCAGCAGTGTGATAAACTCTTCAGGCATTTTCAAACAATTCCTAAGTAATTTCACACAGAGTTGCAACTTAAGTCCACATTTCAGGGATGCCTGGTTGATTAAATCTTTATTAAATTCCTAAATATATAAGGAGATTATAGATCTAAAGCAATTATAAGGTAATACATGGATTAAATGTGCTTATTGATTTAAATGGGCTGATAATTCTTTCATTTTCAGAAGGAAACATTTTTTGACTTAAAGACTTAAAGTTTTCTCACATTTAAAACAAAAGACTTTACTACATATTTATATATAATTTTAAAAGCCTTAAGTTTTATGTTCATTTATGTATGTTTGGATGAAATATAGAAAATGCCTGCTGATGGCTTCAGCACACAGAAAATACCATAGCTCATTTGCAGGCTGTTGTACATGATGTGTGTTGGATCACAGAATCTGTGAAACTACAATGGACCATTTTTATCTGATATGGTCTATTTTTGTGTGGCTAACTCCTGAAATATACTACCATCTTCCCTTTGAATGGGATACACATTTTTCCTACTTTCAAAGATTTTATTCTGTAATAAATGTATGGTAAACAATAAAAGTCCGATAGTGCTCTGAAGCTAGGAAGTAGTTTGAAATATCTTCATTCTTCTTCTAAAGTTCCAATTACCCTTCTCCTAAGCATTTTTCATTAATCTATGGATCATACCTGCACTAATTAAAAAATAGTAATACATGACTACTTAGTCAATGGGTAGCATTGTTAAGAAAGAGAACATATGAGATTAACAAAAGCAATGATTCAGTTCTAAAATAAATACAGGGCCGGTAGTTTGGCCTAGTGGTAGAATGCTTGCCTAGCATGCACGAAGACCTGGGTTCAATTCCTTGGTACCACATACATAGAAAAAAGCTGAAAGTGGTGCTGAGGCACAAGTGGTAGAACTCTATCTAGCCTTGAGAAAGTCCAAGGACAGTACTCAGGCCCTGAGCTCAAGCCCAGGACTGAAAAAAAAATAAAATAAAAACAAAGCCATTATTACCAAATATTAGAGAAATTGTGGAGTAACAGGAGAAAGGTTATGTAGACGAGAAAAGAAAAAAATAACAAGGCAAAATATACTTGTGGATTTGTTTTACAAATATAATCCTTGCACAAGTTAAGTATTATGAGCACTGCGTGTCAGAGTCATAACCTAATAACTTCTACTCCTACCTAAACCAGAAGTAATATCACATTTTAAGATATTAACATTATAGTAAAAGTTTTACCATATGGTAATAAAACAATAGTTTTAGGTACACTGGTTGAATTATTTATGGTAGATTTACCATACAGGTGAAAATGAGGTCATGAGGTAAAGTAGATATATACAGGTTAACTTAAGGTTTAAATTTTTCTGAAACTAGTATTCTCTCAATTATTTGAGTGAAATCAGTATTAAATTATAAAGCAAAGATCCCTGTAGCTATATTTTATTTCTGCATCTTCATCTTAAACTATTATTGCTATATGGGCTAAAGTATTATGAATTGTGATACCTGCCATGAAAGAGAAAAAAGTGAATTATTCTATCGCCCTAAATAAAATTGCTGGTGTCATAGTGAACTTTACTCTGTGATTATGTAAAAAATATTATTGCATATATCTGAGGCTTATGACAGTTAAAATTATGTCTATGTTAAAACCAAGGGTGTATAAGTGTTATGTGTTATTGAACTCAGGAAATGTTCAACCTTACAACAAATAAGATTAAAATCCTTAAAATATGCCAGTCATTTTCAAATATAGATATGGGAGCAAAAGGGACCTTGGAATGATAGTTGGGAAGAAAGCAGTGGTTATCAGACTTTCTAAAATCTCACATAAAGTGAACAGAAGAACTAGGAAACAAAATCCAAATGACTAGGGAGCTCATTTACAACAGAATCAAGCAACAAACATTCTCACAATCATTGAAATATAGGCAGATAAAACAGTCACAATACTACAGCATAGCATTTGGAGAAAGAAAGAAGGAATAGAACAGAAAGAACTGGGTCTGTAAAAAGGAAATCTGCAAATTTATAGCAGGTATTCACTGGAAAGTCCAAAAGGCCAAACAAAAAAAGATAGGGTATATTCTTCAACTTGGAGAAAGCAATACTGTAAGTCTGCCATAAATAAGAATGAGAATTGTCTGTCCTTAGAGGGATTACTTGCTTGACACTCACGTATATTTTATATAGATATTAATGGTCTGTACATTAATCTAGTGAACTTCTAATGGATAGACTAAACCATATCAATTATTTGTTTGGGTTCATTGGATTATCCAGGTAGAATAGATGATAAACACAAGCATACTAGATTAATTTACATAAAATTTTATCCTGCAAAGCAAGCTTCTGATTTGATTTTAACCTAAAATCCAATAGTGATATCTTCACATGAGCAAATAGAAGAGAGTGGTGCTAAATAAGATATTAAAATCATGGAATGGAAAGGTATATTATATACTTGTTATGTTCTAATGGAAAAATTATATTACATTTTAGAAAGCTTCTTAACAGCAAACATTAAATGATCTATTGCTGTTTTACTGTGCATATTTGGTCACACTGGGCTATCAAAGTGCCAGAATAGAATAACAAGCAAGCTAAAAAGAATTTGACTCTTAAATGACGTGAGAACAGAAACTTACAAATTATAGAATGGAACACATCAGTTTTTGATGATTCCGGTTGGGAGATTAAAAATAAAACTAAAAAGGGGTCATAAAATCATCTCATGTGCCTCTGTTTCTTGTTTCCTTTTTCACATGTTAACTCCATTATTTTATTTATGCCACCTCTTTGGAAGGTTCTCTCTAGACAAAATTTGTATGTTTTCTTCAATTTTTCAAAGCAACATGCAAAAAATGATCTTCTCCAATGGTGGTCCTTACAATTTTGTCTCTTACCATGGCCTTCCTCAAGTGATGTGCATTTAACAAATGTCTAAATTATAATGCATTTTTATGAATAAGTGAGAGAGCAAGGAAGATCTTTCTATTGGTAAAAATTAGAACACATTCAGAAAGAGAAAGAGTATCCCTAACGGCTAGCTGGACATATATTTCAAAGATAAGATGCGAGAAAAATAGATTTGGTGCCAAAGTGTCAACCTATAAATCACATACCATATGAAAAAACATAAACACTTAATTCACCTTGTATTTATGTATGTGAACAATCGTTATAACTATTGCAGATCAACCAAATAAAAAATACTTATCATTTTTAGAATTTACATTAACTTGTCTGACTCTGATAAAATTTTAAAAAATTGAACACTGCTGATTGGCCAAAACAATAAAATAAAGCAAGACACAGATGTCTGAGGAAAAATAATGTTCAACAGGAAAAAAATATAAGAGCAATTTAATAGAGCTTGGCTCATGACTGGCATTTTCTTTTTTTATTTTATTTTTTATTAAGGTAATGTATAGAGGTGTCAGAGTTACAATGACCAGATATTAGATCCATTACTTCTAACACATTCATAATCCTTCGTATGTTTTTGTCCCCAATTCCTTCCCCTCTGCCCCCTCCCAACCATCTTGTTTTCCCCTTCCCATTCCTACTTCAAATAAACAAATAAATGTATATAAAATATACCAGGTAACAAAGTCAGATACAGTAACAATATGAGATTAACCAAAGGACAACAAAAGAATAGAAATAACATAGTACATTAAGAACAACAATCACTCAAGATAAAGCTCTTGTTTGCATATCCTAGAGATCCTCTCATTAGTCTCATCCTACATGACCTTATGGATCTAGGTTTTACGCTATGGTAATCCTCTGCTAGGAGAATCCTAGATGGGTACTAATTATTATAAATGAGGGAAACCATTGAGTCTATGTTCCTTTGGGTCTGGCTTACTTCATTTAATATGATTTTTTTTCCAAGTCTTTAGATTTCCTTACAAATGGGACCATGTCATTCTTTCTGATGGCAGCATAGAATTCAATTATGTGTAAGTACCATATCTTCTTGATCTAATCATCCACTGAGGGGCATCTGGGTGGGTTCCATATCTTTGCTATGGTAAATAGTGCTGCAATAAACATCATTGTGCTAGTGGCTTTAATATGTTCTTATTTCTGAACCTTTGGGTAAATGCCAAGTAGTGGAATTGTTGGGTTAGAAGGGAGGTCTATGTTTAGTTTTTTGAGGGACCACCATACTGCTTTCCATAGTGGTTGAATGAGTTTACACTCTCACCAACAGTGTAGTAATGATTCTTTCTGGCCACATCCTTGCCAGCATCTGTTGCTATGAGATTTCTTGATCATGGTTATTCTAACTGGAGTAAGGTGGAATTCTCAGAATTGTTTTCATTTGCATTTCTTTTATGGCCAGAGGTGTCTAGCATTTCTTCATGTGTCTGTAGGCCATTCTTATTTCTTCTTCAGAAAAGTCTCTCTAAAGTCTTTGGCCCATCTTTTAATGGGATGAGTGTTTCTTTGAAGATTTGTTTAGGAGAGATTCAATTTCTATAGCTGTAGGTATATTTTAAAGCTATTTTTTTCCAGGCCTGGGGACTGAACTCAGGGCCTGAGCACTGTCTTTGGGCTTTCCTCAAGGTAAGTACTCTACCACTTGAGCCACAGCACCACTTTCAGCTTTTTTCTATGTATGTGGTACTGAGGAATCGAACCCGGGTCTAGTGCATGCTAGGCAAGCACTCTACCACTAGGCCAAACTCATGGATCCAATTAAGTATATTTTAAATATGAGGCCTTTGTCTGTTGTATGGTTCATGAAGATCTTCTCCAGCTCTGTGGGATTTCTGTTTAATTTGCTAGCTATGTACTTTGCCATTCAGAAGCTTTTCAGTTTAATGTAGCCCCATTTGTCCAAACTTTAATTTCTTGTGTTCCTGGGTCTTTATTAAGAAAGATTCCACCTGTGCCAAGGAGACCTAGTGTATCTCCTATTCCTTCTTGTCAAGTTTTCAATATATCTGCTTTTACTTCGAGGTCTTTGATCCATTTGGGGTTAATCCTGTTGCAGGATTACATTGAAGGTCCACCTTTAGTTTTCTGCAGGTGCTTAACCAGTTCTGCCATCACCACTTGTTGAAGAGGCATGACTGACATTTTTTTGTGGGTCATGGGGCCTTGGCGCTGTCCCTGAGCTCTTCAGCTCAAGGCTACCACACTACCCTTGAGCTCAGCCCCACTTCCCATTTTCTAGAGGTTAATTGGCGATAAGAGTCTCAGGTTCTTTTGTGTCTGGCTGGCTTTGAACCTTAATCCTCAAATCTCAGCCTCCAGAGTAGCCATGATCACAGGAATGAGTCACCATGCCTAGCTTATGAATGGCATTTTCTAAAGTTTAGTAAGATGGGTATGGCTGTAGCATGGTGAGGGTAGAAAAAACTGAACAGGAGTGAAACATGATTATATAGATCCTGGTCAAGTTTGAATTCTACATTTTAAAAATCATTAAATAGATGATTAAATTTTCAAGACAATAACAAAATCTGTTCATTTTTTAAGCATTTCTGATTTTTACTATAGTGCAAATTTGGGGAGGAGAGACAAATCTGGAAACAAAAGAACCAGTTGGTGAAGTAATGGAATGGCCTAGAAGAATGAAGGCTTTAATGAGAAGACAGGTAGTGACAAGTGCTAATAATTAATACACATCTAGGACTCTCCTAACAGAAGACTACAATAGTTCAAAACCTAGGTACATAAGGTCATATAGGATAAGACTAAATGAAAGGATCTCTAGGATATAGAAACAAGAGCTTTATCTTGTGTGATTGTTGTTCTTAATGTATTATGTTATTTTTTCTTATCTTTTTTGCTCTTATGGTTAATCTCATGTTGTTATTGTATGTGACTTCTTTACCTGGTATATTGTATATATATTTATTTGTGTATTTGATGTAAGAAAAGGAAGGGATAAACAAGAGGATTGGGAGGGGTGGAGGGAGGGAAATAGGAACAAAAACCATGAGGAGTATCAATGTATAAGAAGTAATGCACCTACTACCTAGAGAATTAAACTGTCTCTATACCTTATCCAGACAATAAAAAATATAATAGTTTCTTTTTAATTGGCATCATGATGTAAGAGAAAATCACGATTACTTGCCACAGTAACTTTGTGAATGGTAGTATCATTTATTGTGTTGAAAACACAAGGATAACAGTATGGTTTGCAAGAGAGAGATTTTAAAAATTCAGCTTATGACAGATTTTTAAAGAATTTATTCTGCATTCAAGTTGACTATATAAAGGACACATTTGGGTCATGAAAATAGAAATCAGCAATGATGATTGTGTATAAAGTTTGAGGAATATTCAGTGGGTATAGTCATGCAAACCTATGAAATAATACTATTTATTTGAGAATGTTACACGTAATAAGAGCCTGAGCAAACTAAAGAACTTTGAATCCAAGGTATACATGTTGTCCAATGAGCCAAATAAAGAAAATGTTTCATGAAATAAATGACTAATTATTTTTATTTTTAGTGAGATTATTTTTGTTAGTTTTTTATTGCATTTTATTGTCAGGATAATGTAGAGAGTAGTTACAGATACATTTCAGCAGGTACTGGGTTCATTAATCCTCAAACAATGACTAGGTATTTTAAAAGCAATTGAGAACAGATAGATAAAAGCTGAGAGCTAGAAACTATCTTTTAAAGTCTGTGGACCAGGATCTGACCTGGAATAGGTTTTGAGGATGGGAAAATCAGTAGCAAACAGTTTCAGATGTTCTTTTAGAAGGTGTCTGAACAGTGTAAAACACAATAAAGAATGTTTTTTGAAGAAAAGATAACATATACCATTACTTTTACTCATGGGAACTATCCATTTGAAAAGAGAATGGTGTGTGATTAGGATGCACACAATCCTTCATTAGATGATAGTTATTTATGAAGATCATTTATATCCTTTTCCTTATATTCTTTTAGCTCTTATTTATCTTTTCTCATTTCTAAATATTATGAAGATTAATGGGGCTATGAGTTTAACCTAGTGGTAGAGTGCTTGCCTAGCATGCACAAAGACCCGGGTTTAATTCCTTGGTACCACATGCATAGAAAAAAGCTGAAAGTGGTGCTGTGGCTCAAGCTGTAGAGCTCTAGCCTTGAGAAAGCCCAAGGACAGTGCTCAGTCTCTGAGTTCAAGCCCAGGACTGGTTTAAAAAAAGATTAAGAATGCTGAATTATAATAGACACCATGAGGAGCTTAAATAGTATAATATTTGGAAAGAGTAAGTCAAAACCTAACAAAATAAGCAACAAGAAATGGCTACTTACAAGAGTGAGGGAGCACAATGAGAAAGTGGAGAGTGGAAGACAATGGATTGGGTTGAATGGGGGAAGCAGAGGAAATGAAGTGAAGAATGCATTTTATGTACCACAAAATTGAGAAATGTAAAGGAAGAAATGTAAGGGTGCATAGATGGGGGTGATGCAGATCAAGATACGTCATATTTGTATTCTGTGTTTTTAATTGACATCTCCTTTGTACAACCACTTAAAGTAAAAAATAAAAATGCTGTGTGTCTGGCTTAACTCTTCATCCATACCCCACACTTGCACAAGCTTGAACTCAGGGCCTAGGTGCTGTCCCTGAGCTTCTTTGTGTTCAAGGCTGGAGTGCTACTATTGGGGACACAATGCCTCATCAGCTTTTTACAAGTTATTTATTAGAGATAAGAATCTCACAGACTTTCTGCCCTAATTGCGTTGAACTACTATCCTCACATCTCAGCCTCCTGAGTAGCTAGGATTAGAGGCATGAGCTACTGGCAGCCTGATTCTTAAACTTCTTTTATAATTATATATAGTCTTATGATTCTAAAATGCTGCTTATATAAAAATTTCCTCATTTGTATATTTAAGTGGTCACAAAATGTAATTACCTGAAAGCTGATTAGTGACCCTATCACAAGTTTGTTTCTTTCCTCGGCTTTCTCATCTCAATAAAAGGCAATTTCAATTTTCCATGCCTTTTACAAAAAAAGATTGTCAGTTTCTTCCCTTCACATTGAATTCAAGTTTATCAAAAAAAAGATTGTCAGTTTCTTCCCTTCACATTGAATTCAAGTTTATCAATACATGATGAGTCTATGATTAAAATATATTCTAACTTTTGTTTTTGCCACTCCTAGGGCCAGCATGGTCCTTGGACTTTCTCAAGGCTAGTGCTCTACCACTTGAGCCACACTATCACTTCTGCTTTTTTTCTATGTATGTGGTACCAGGGAATTGAACCCAGGGATTCATGCATACTAAGCAAGCACACTACTACTAGGCCATACTCCTGGTCCTAAAATATATTCTTAATAGTTGTACTGGTTTCCTCATTATTAGCTTTGTTCTATAAAATAACTATACCTGAATTAAAGAATATTTAACCTTGCTCCCAGTAAGCGGTTACTTTAAGTTCCTGTGAACCTCTGTTCATATTTTCACCAACTGATCAGTTTTGTTTGGTATATATCTCTACAAAAAGATTGCTCAATATATATTATTAATTTGTTGGCACGTGCCAACTTTCTTGTGCTTAGTTAGGTTTGAGGGCTTAGACAGCATGGCATTTGAAAGTCATCTGAAAAAATAAAATTATAAATAAATACAGTGCTTAGTAGACCCATAAATACTCTGCTTACAGGATGTCAACTTTAACAAAAAATCAGAGTATTGATTTGTGCAACTTCTGCTAGGAAAGTGTGACTTAAGTATTTTGCCATCTGGTATTTAACTGAAAATAAGAATGGAAGAAAATATTGTGAATAGTGACTTAGATGTACATAAAAATTTGGAAAGTAGACAACTGCTCAGAAGATAACAGAATGTGAATAGAGAGAGAATCTATCATACCCTATTTTCTAATCCTTTAGTCTACTTTGTTTTTTTATTATAGCACTCAGCATCAAGCAGATGATATTTTTTTATTATCTACATATTTGTTTGTATATACATCTTGAGTACATGAGACTTGATTATTTTCTCTGGTGTTGGAGTTTGAACTCAATACTCTACCAGTTGAGTCACACCTCCATTTCTGGATGTTTATGTTTCATTGGAGAGAAGAGTCTCACAGATTTCCATGTCTGGGTTGGCTTTCTGTAATCCTCAGATCTCAGCCTCCTGATTATTTAATTATGGACTTGAACACCAGCACATTGCCTACTATTCTAAATATTTAAGACTGAATTGTGAACCCTTAAAACTGCATCTGACACATAGGAAGTTCTTTAATTTTTTTCAAATAAAGAAAAATGTAGGGGGAAGGAAGATGGTGCCGAGACAATAGGGACGCTGCCTAGCTTTCTCTGACAAAAAGAAAGAACCAGGGACTCCCACGAGCCAACTATCTAAAGAAATCCACAACAACAAACTCAAAAAGCAACGGAGAAGGACTCAAACCGGAAAAGAAATCCAGATAAAGCTCACATCCAACTTTCTCAAAGAATTCCGAAAGCGAGGACCCCTCCCCCACCTCTCACCCAAAGCCGCCAAAAGCCGCGCCTGACCAAGCTGCCAGAAGTGGCTTGAGCGGGCACCGGCTTCCACCCGGGAAAGCGGGGGCGGGCACAGGCTCTAATCCACGAAAAGCAGCGGCAGTGGAGGGCACCAGGCTGGGAGCCCAACGGCTGCAGAAACCAGCACAGAACCGGGCCAGCGAACGGCGGAAGCAGCGGAACCCAGACGCGGAACCAGAACAGCAAGCAGCAGAACCCAGACGCAGAACACAGGCGGCGGCGGGGACCGGAGGGGAGTGAAAGACTCCCCACCACCTTGGACCACCCGAAACGGACACAGAGGCGTGAGTAATACAGCGCATCCCCAAACACATCAGGAAAGCGGAGCAGGTGCCAAGCAATAGAACTTAACTCAGACCCCAACACCCCGCCCGAGAAAGACTGGCGGGAGCAGGGGGGCAAGGAATTTAGAATCCTGTCCCTCCCCTCAACAGCCCCCTCCCTCAGGCCATTGACTGGAGACTGACAAGCGGGCTACCCATAAGACCCAGCACCCCACCAAGGGAGGCGGGGCTGCCCCAACTCCCACCCGCCCAAGGGGCTCAACCCCCAGTCCTCTGACTGGAGACTGACAAGCGGGCGGACCCTAAGACTCAGCACCCCACCAGGGGAGGCGGAGCTGTCCCATCTCCCACCCGCCCACCAGGCTCCTCACCCAGGCCACTGGATCTGGAGAGTGGAGGACTTTGGGACCCTGCCTTACAAAAGTGGGTAGGGGGTGCGGGTAAATGGAGCCAGCATCTGCCCCCCCTCAATTCTCGAGCGGGGCATCCTCCAGCTGGGAATCCTGAGCAAGACACCACCGAGGGCCCCCCCCCCCCCCACAGTCACAGACTCTGACAAAGCAGTGGAAACACAGCAGGGATCTGAAGGGCCGACCAGCAGCCAAGCTCCTCTTCTGAGAACCAAAAAGGCATGGCTCCGCCCCTGGAGCCCACATCCCCAGCTGGGCCCTGCCCCTGGGAACAGAGGGGTCTCCTGCTGGTCCTGCTGAGTTTCTGAAACTCTCAATCCCCAGACCCGTGGCTTGGGGCCACCCCTGGAAGCAGCACAGGAAAACGTCCCCCAACCACGCTCAGACAAAAGCTCGCAGATCCATCCCATGGTCCACTGTGAGGTCACTGGCTGGGCTAAGAGCTAGTCGTGAAGCAACACATAAGTTTTATTCTAACACTTTCCAAACTTTGTACTCAAATACTCTACCTACTTACCCCCTGACCTCTCTAATTCTATTTTTCTATCTCTGGACCTCTGCTCCTCTTTCAACCCTTATACTGCATGGATCTACACTTGATGGCTGTTCAACATTGTATATCTAGGTGATTAATCATTCTCTAGGCTCAGAGGGACTTAAAGACAATAGAGATTGGATTGAGAGGCTTATTGTTTTGGAAATAAATCACTTATCAGTGAATAATTAGACTAGTCAGTAACTGCACAAAAAGAAAGAGTGATAACACCAATCAAAACTTGTGAACATCTAGAGTCTGCCAGCTACAGAGGTCTAGGTTGGTTATATCTGAAAAACTATAATCGTGTTTAGTATTAATCTTGCTCCCATTTTCAAATGGGCAGAACAAGAAACTCAAGAAAAATGTCAAATCAAGAAACAACATCTCCCACCTCCCCCACCCAATGTAAACAGCCAATGGAACAGTCATTGGCAAACCTAGAGGAGAGTCTTCCAAGTGCTGTACAAATGCAATTAATAAACATCATTAATGAAAAATGTGAAAATATAAAGAAAGAGATAAGGGAGGAAGCCATAGCTGAACAAGAGAAACCATAAACAAGGTGATAAGTAAAAAAGAAGAAGCCATAAAGGAGGCCATAATAAAGGCTGTTCAAAGAAAGATGGATGAATTCATAGAATCCACAAATAAAAAGGTGACCGAACTCCAGCAAATGTTCAAAGAAAATAAAGCTACTGAGCTAACCACTCAAATGGAAATCAAGGAGCTAAAGAAATCCATACAAGATCTAAAAGAAGAGATGCAAGGCATCAACAATGAGAAATTAGAAGCAAGGGAGATGAAAAATAAAGTAGATAGCTTTGATAGCAGGTTAGACAATGCAGAGGAGAGAATTTCCGGGGCTGAAGATAATTTAGTTATTATAGAGAAAGAACAGAAAATGAGTCAATCCAAATCTAGGAAAAATGAGAGAGTGCTTCAGGAGGTCCAAGATACAATTAGGAAGCCTAATTTAAGGCTAATTGGTATTGAGGAGGGTCTGGAGAAAGAGGTCAATGGTATTGGAAATATACTTCAGGGAATCATCTCAGAGAATTTCCCAAATATCCAGAAGGGCAGACCCATCCAGATACAAGAAGCTTTTAGAACCCCAAACAGACCTGACCAGAAAAGAACATCTCACTGCCATATCGTAATCCGAACTGGATCAGTAGAAACCAAACAAAGGATCCTAAAGGCAGCCAGGGAAAAGGGTTCAGTAACCTATAAAGGAAAACCAATCAGAATAACCCCAGATTACTCAGCAGAGACCATGCAAGCAAGAAGTGACTGGAAGCATATATGTCATGCCCTTAAGTCAAATAACTACCAACCAAGAATACTGTACCCAGCTAAGCTCTCATTCATAACTGAGGGAACAATAAAAACATTCCATTCCAGGGAAAAGCTGCAACAATATGTCTCAACAAAACCAACACTACAGAGAATTCTGAAAGATGTTCTATACATAGAAAACCAAAATAAATGCAATATAGGGAAAGAAATGGCACCTAAACAGCATACCATCTAAGGACCACAAGAACTGTCAAGACACAGGCCCAAATAAAAGCTTTTAAAAATGGTAGGACCTAATAAATATCTCTCAATCCTAACTCTCAATATCAATGGACTCAACTCTCCAATTAAACGGCATAGGCTGTCTAGTTGGATCAAAAAGCAAGAGCCATCGTTCTGCTGTCTTCAAGAGACACATCTTACCCAAAAAAACAAGCATCTTTTGAAAGTGAGAGGTTGGAATAAACTCTATCAAGCTAACGGCCCCCATAAACAGGCTGGAGTTGCCATCCTCATATCAGATAAAATAGACTTCAAACCAAAATTAGTAAGAAAAGACAAAGAAGGTTACTACATACTACTAAAGGGATCTTTCCTCCAGGAAGACATAACGATCCTAAATATTTACACACCCAGTCCCGGAGCTCCAAACTTCATCAAGCAAACTTTACTTACACTGAAACCATACATACATCGAAATACAGTGATTGTCGGTGACTTTAACACACCACTTTCACCTATGGACAGATCAACAAGGCAAAAACCAACAGAGAAACCTTAGAACTGAACAACTATATAGAACAACTAGATCTAACAGACATCTGCAGAATATTCCACCCAGCAACAACACAATATACGTTTTTCTCAGCAGCACATGGAACATTTTCCAAAATAGATCACATGTTAGGCCATAAAACAAACCTGGACAGATTCAGAAACACAGAAATTATTCCATGCACACTCTCAGACCACAAAGGCATCAAACTGGAACTGAACAGACATCTCCACAAACGAAAACCCTGTAACTCATGGAGACTTAACAACACATTGTTGAATCACCAATGGGTCATCGAAGACATCAGAACAGAAATCCAACAGTTTATGAAATTTAACAGTAAGGAGCACACAAAATACCAACTCCTTTGGGACACACCAAAGGCAGTACTCAGAGGAAAATTTATAGCGCTGAGTGCCTACAACAACAAGTTGGAAAAATTGCAAACCAACAAGTTAATGTCTCACCTTAAGCTCCTGGAAAAAGAGCAACAAACCAACCCTAATCCCAGTAGAAGAAAGCAAATAATTAAAATCAAAGCAGAATTAAATGATTTGGAATCCAAAAAAACTATAGAAAGAATCAACAAAACAAGGAGTTGGTTCTTTGAAAGAATTAACAACATTGACAAGCCCTTAGCAAATCTTACCAAAAAAAGAAGAGAGCATATTGAAATAAACAAAATCACAGACGAAAATGGTAATATCACGACAGAAATTACCAAGATCCAGAATATCATGAGGGAATACTTCTCAAACCTTTATGCCAACAAATTTGAGAATCTAGATGAAATGGATGAATTCCTAGCCAATATTAACATACCCACACTGAATCAAGAAGAACTAAGCCAACTCAACAGCCCTATTTCAAGCTCTGAAATAGAAATGGCAATTACAGAACTTCCACCTAAGAAAAGCCCAGGGCCAGATGGATTCACAGCTGAATTCTATAAGGTCTTCAAAGCAGAGCTCACACCAATACTCCTCAAGCTCTTCAACAAAATTGAAAATGAAGGTTCCTTACCAAACTCATTCTATGAAGCCAGTATAACCCTCATCCCCAAACCAGACAGAGATTCATCAAAGAAAGAGAACTATAGACCTATATCTTTAATGAACATCGATGAAAAACTTCTCAACAAAATACTGGCCAACCGTCTAGAACAACTCATCAAAAAAATTATACACTATGATCAAACTGGATTCATCACAGAGAGGCAAAGCTGGTTCAACATACGCAAATCAATTAACATAATTCAACACATCAACAGGAGCAAGGACAAAAATCACATGATTGTCTCAATAGACGCGGAAAAGGCATTTGACAAGATCCAACACCCCTTTATGTTAAAAGCTCTGGAGAAACTAGGAATCCATGGAACATTCCTCAAGGTAATAAAGGCTGTGTATGAGAAACCTACTGCTAGTATTACACTTAATGGTGAAAATCTAAAGCCATTCCCTCTAAAATCAGGAACGAGGCAAGGATGCCCACTCTCTCCACTCCTCTTTAACATAGTACTAGAATTCCTAGCCAGTGCAATAAGGCAAGAAGCAAGCATAAAGGGGATCCAAGTAGGGAAAGAGGAAATAAAACTATCCCTCTTTGCAGATGACATGATTCTGTATTTAAAGAATCCTATAGACTCTACTCCCAAGCTCCTTGAGCTGATTCAAAGCTTTGGAAGAGTAGCAGGCTATAAAATCAACCCTCAAAAATCAACTGCCTTCCTTTATGCCAACAGTGAGAGGAACGAGGCAATAATCAGGAAAGAAACTCCTTTCACAATAGCCTCAAAGAAAATAAAGTACCTAGGTATTAGCTTAACTAAGAATGTAAAGGACCTTTTTGATGAAAACTTTAAAACCCTAAAAAAGGAAATTAAAGCAGAACTAAGGAAATGGAAAAACCTCCCATGCTCCTGGATTGGAAGAATCAACATTGTGAAAATGACAATCTTGCCAAGAGCTATCTACAAATTCAATGCAATACCCATCAACATCCCAATGTCATTCTTTAAAGAAATAGAAGAGGCAATCCAAAATTTCATATAGAATAATAAAAGACCTTGTATAGCAAAAACACTTCTTAGCAGAAAGAACAGCGCTGGAGGAATTTCAATCCCAAACTTTAGACTCTATTACAGAGCTATAATTCTAAAAACAGCTTGGTACTGGCACAGGAACAGGCCTGAAGACCAACTGAATAGAACTGAGGACCCAGATATTAAACCACAGACCTATGGCCACCTAATCTTTGACAAGGGAGCCAAAAAAATAGAATGGAAGAAAGACAGCCTCTTCAACAAGTTGTGCTGGCAGAACTGGTTAAGCACCTGCCGAAAACTAAAGCTGGATCCTTCTTTGTCACCTTGCACTAGAATTAACTCCAAATGGATTAAAGACCTGGAGGTACAAGCTGACACACTGAAAACTTTAGAGGAAGGAATAGGAGATACACTAGGCCTCCTTGGCACAGGTCGAAACTTTCTTAATAAGGACCAAGAATCACAACAAATCAGAGAAAGGCTGGATAAGTGGGACTGCATTAAACTGCAGAGCTTTTGTAGGGCAAAGGACATAGCTAGTAAACTAATCAGGAAGCCTACAGAGTGGGAGAAGATCTTCACCAACCAAACAAGGACAAAGGCCTCATATCTAAAATATATCAACAACTCAAAAAATTGAATCACTCCAAAACTAACCTCCAAAGTAACAACCATCCCATTAAAAAATGGGCCAAAGACTTAAAGAGAGTCTTCTCTGAAGAAGAAACAAAAATGGCGTATAGACACATGAAGAAATGCTCAACATCTTTGGTCATAAAAGAAATGCAAATCAAAACAACTCTAAGATTCCACCTCACTCCAGCTAGAATGGCCAGGATCAGGAAAACGAATGACAACAGATGCTGGAGGGGATGTGGCCAGGAGGGATCACTACTACACTCTTGGTGGGAGTGCAAACTCGTTCAACCACTATGGAAAGCAGTGTGGCAGTGCCTCAAAAGGCTAAACATAGAACTCCCCTATGACCCAGCAATTCCACTACTTGGCATTTACCCAAGTACCCAGAAACAAGGACATACTAAACTCACTAGCACAACCATGTTCATTGCAGCACTATTCACCATAGCAAAGATATGGAACCAACCTAGATGTCCCTCAGTTGATGAGTGGATCAACAAGTTGTGGTATTTGTACACAATGGAATTCTATGCTGCTGTCAGAAAGAATGACATCGCCCCATTTGTTAGGAAATGGAAAGACTTAGAAAAAATCATATGAAGTGAAGTAAGCCAGACTCAAAGGAAGTTAGGCTCAATGGTTTCCCTCATTCGTCATAATCAGTAGAAACCTTGGGCTCTACTAGCAGAGATTTGCAATAGAGCAAAAATCTTGATACATAAGGACATATAATGTGAAGCTAATTGAAAGGACCTCCAGGATAGTGAAACAAAAGCCATATAATGAATGATTGTTGTCCTTAATGTACTATGTTGTCTCTCATCTCCTTTGCTGTCCCTTGGTTATCTCATATTGGTATAGCATCTCACTTTGTTATCTGATTTATTGAATTTATTTGTATTTGGATATTTGAAATTTGATAGGGAAGGGGGGAAACCCAAGACGGGTGGGGGGTGTAGGGGGGAGGGATACGGGTACCAAGACATGTGAAAGGGTATCAATGTATGTGAATTAATGCACCTTCTATCTGGCAAATATCATGTAACCCTTTTACTAATTACAATAAAAAAAAAGAAAAATGTAGATATCTACAGCCTAATAGTTGGGTATAGAAATTAAATAGTGTTGTCCACATTTTTCTAAATTTCGTTTGTTTGTGAAGTTTAATATTAATTTGGTTAAGAATTTTAAAAATATATAGGGCCATTTAAAGCCTTATGTATTATGTAGTATTATGAATTCAATGCTACATTTACCACAATTTTATACATCTGTATTTAATCGAATCTATAAAATGAAGATTAAGCACATATGCCATAAAGAATTATAGAAATGAAACATTTGGGATATGAGTATAATTAGGTCCCTGGAGAAAATCAAAATCAATACAAACAAGAAAAAATATATAGCCAAGAACATTTTAAAATGCTCAGGAAAAAGAGTGAAAAAATCTGAGTAATTATAACATATAAAAGCAGGGCTATTCCAGAGATAACTTATATTGTTTAACAAGATTTTTAGAAATTATGTGAGCCAGTTTGTAAGTTTATAATTGGATAAATCTGTTAAAATTTACTAAAACTATAATAAATACCACCAAACTCACCAGCTCCCAATTCTTTTAATATGTTTTACTATTTCTGTGATCATGAAGTTATTTTTGTATCATAGCTGCACAGTGGAACTATGCTACAATGGGGTGCTATCATTTATCATGCCAGTTCTGCACTCAGTGACATCAGTTTTTAAGTAGGCTGTGATGAAAATTTTACATCTCAAAATTGAGAAATGTAATAAATCAAAGCTGGATTTATTATTTTGTTTGTTGCCTTGTCTAACCTTAAGCAAGTAATGGAGAAAATATGAATAATGTCAATTAAGTAGTGTTTCATATCTGTGGACTTTTCATTATAAACAGCAACAAAAAATTCTCCCAATCATTAAAAAATTTCTTTTCTGATCTAGTATAGAACTGCTCATATTACAGGGTGCAGGGAGAAAAGTGGGAGACAAACCTGATAAGGGTTTTCAAAGTTCAAGAAGCAATGTACCCATTACTAGATGAATGTAACTCTAACCCCTGTATACATCACCTTGACAATAAAATACAATTAAAAAAGAACTACTCATATTGCAGACAAACTAAGGAAATTTTGGAATATGTTTTGTTAAAAATGTAGTGTGTTATCCAACATCAATATCAAAATTACCAGTTGTGAAACTTTCATTAGCTTAGCATTAAATAAAATCCAAAAACACATTAAAGAAAACAAAAACAGAAATATAAGCATGAGATTAGAAAAAAATCATACTCACTCACACGACATTTCGAATAATACATACGCAGTCTGAAGACCATAATGTTATAGAAAGCTGGAAATCCATCAGTTAACATTAATGGTGCTCTTCAAAGAGAAAGCGAATAAAATAAAATAAAACAGACATATTATACCTGTGCCATAGTGATATTCATGACATTTTAGTTCCTATAACCCCTGATAAATGTGTTCTCTTTTGGCAGAGAAGCAGGACCACAGTGGGACAGGTGCTACTCACGGATCTTCAAGTATGTTGTTGGTAGAGAAACATGACCCATGGAAGAAAGGGCAGGCTGAGCCTGTGGTCCCTGCAAGCTACAGAAGCATCACAGGTGCATGCACACTGTCTAGTACAATTACAAAATCTTGGGTTTTAGCTTTGTTCCCAGTACTTTCTTATTTCTTAACAAGCTGAAATTCCCTTCTGATACTCTATACGACTGTCTCATTTAAGTACTGGTCTTAAATTTTGTTATTTATTTGCATAATTTAGAAGTGCAGATTAGCTCTAGCTAAGAAAGGAGAAGTCGACCAACCATTTTCTTTAGACTCGTTCATATTTTATATCCTGGAACATGCTGATTTTATTGTTCTTTTTGAGAAGAAGTAGACCAATGTACTGTGTAATGGAGAAGAGTAAAAAGACTCTAACTGACAATGACTATTTGTTTTCCCTATTTCTTTCACTTAAAGTTTCCTACCAGATAAAAACTAGTAGTTGTATGAAAATAAGGGGATGATCTATTATTTAATGAGCTTCAGAGAACAATAAAAGTGCTATCCAAGAAGCTTCAACCCTATGCACTAAACAACATATATATATATATATATATATATATATATATATATATATATACATACATATATTCAGCTCTGGTCTTAAAATAAACTTCAAGAATAAAAACAACCTGAACTTTTGATACATTCTACCCAATAAGTTTGTTCTAAAAGCCATATGAGTGATTGTTGTCCTTAATGCACTATGTTATCTCTCATCACTTTTGCTGTCTCTTGGTTATCTGATATTGTTAAAGTATTTTACCTTGTTATTTGATATATTGCATATATGCCCAGATGGAATCATATCCTCATAACATGTGTCTTCCTGGAAGTGGCTCACTGCAAATAACACATTTTCTAGATGAGCCTTACCTTTGTCTTTTTGAGTCATCACTTACTTACCTGTGTATGGAAAATGACTTGAACCGGAAGCCCTCTCCCCTTTCCCTCTCACAGTTGTATCTTAGAACAATCCTTACTGCTGACCCCAGTGAATCATCACCCCTTCCTCTCTTACTCCCTGAACAAGGGTACTCTTTTGTTTTGGAGAAGAGAGGTTAAGACCAAGTCTGATGATGACACTTCCTCCTCCCCTCACCCCCCCACACACTTCACTCTTCCTGCTTAACATTTTAAGGGACTGGGGAGGGAGGGAGGCAAGGGATGTATCATTATTCCTTCAGCAGGGATGAAGGAGATTTGGTTGCTTTGCCCAGGCTTTCCTACCAAGTAAAACCTGTTGATCTATGGAGTTCACATGTTCTGCTCTTTTTCTTTTCTTACAAATTTCCGTTCGTCATCTCATTCATGTTTAGCTGAACTATCAGCCCTCACTGCCCAACCTGAATAACATGCCCACTGGCTAGATTTGTTCAGACTTTGATCCAATCTTTTCCTTTCTTCCAGGTCTGAGAAATTTAAATTACTCTTGAAATTAAACATAGTTTGACTTTTTAGAATTTTCCTATGGACCATTAAGGTTTTCTGAAAGTAAATGAAAATAAGAGAATTCACAATCAAACATATAAGAAATGATGTAAGCTAGCTTTCTATTTATTCTACAATTATTTTAAAAGATAGTAGAGAATAATGTAAGGCAGTTCCTTTGAAGAGGGTAAATTCCTTGAAGGACAAAAACCTATCCAATTTTGATGGAGAATAAACGGATACAGAAATGGGGGAGGGGGAGCCCAGGAACTTGGAAGACTCCTTGCTTAATGACCTTTTCAAGGAAAAGCTGGACTCAGCCGGCCATTATCCAATCTACTGACTGACCCAGCACACTCTGCTCACCTTTTTAGACCCCACTCTCAAGTTAGTTCTATCCTTTTTCTTCCTACAAAATAAATGTGATGCCCTTGTTACCTTTAGGATGTTTGTTGATCTATGGGTGGCTGGAGCATTCTTCCATTTCTGTAGTCATCCTTGTTCTGGTATTCTGTAATCTCCCTTCTGGCATTGCAGGAATCTTTTTTTGAACAAACATATCAAAGTCTGGAATTATTATTTAATACCTATTAGCAACTCCAAAATCTGGAAGACACTGAGCCATCCTTTTTTTATATGAAAAGATCCTATATTGAATGTTATAGTATCCACCATATGAATTGTGTTAAATTATTTGCAAAGAAACCACTATCGTTATTATTATTATTATTATTATTATTATTATTATTATTATTATTGCCAGTCCTGAGCTAGAACTCTATCACTTGAGCCACAGCACCACTTCCAGCTTTTTCTATGTATGTGGTACCGAGGAATCAAACGTGGGTCTTCATGCATGCAAGGCAAGCACTCTACCACTAGGTCAAACTCCCAGCCCAAATGTATTATTTTTAAAAATAATTTTGGGAAAGGTGAAATGACATTTGAGGAAACAAAGCAATACAAACCTCCTTTTAATTACATATTTTGAAAAAAATAATATTAAAAATAGAACATTAGAAAAACATGTAAGAATGTTCAAACCCTGGGTTTTCTGGATAAAGTACGACTTAGTTTATTCTCAGAGACTGACCACAGATGTGCATTTAACTTATTTCCTAAAATTCAATGGAGATAAATATTTTCTAAATTGAAACTTGAAAGAAGGGGATGTTATCCCTCAATTTGTTTCCTGTCTCTAAGCTGAAAAGAAAGGATTTAAAATTTATCCAATCAAATAAAAAGTTGTTATTAAAAAGTTGTCACTAATTTTGGCTTGATGCTCTAATTACTCATACAAGGTTGTGTTTGCAAATTCCACTACATATACAGAACTAATAAATGTAAAAGTCACGTCCTCAGTCAAATTAACACTGAAATAGAGCCCCTGGATTGTGTCTGATAGAGAAATTTTTGGAGTGGGGGTTGAATTTACATTTTAAAGATGGCTTTTAATGTTTTTTACATTTCATAATAATTTATCACAAAAAGAACAAAAATGAAAGTAACTGAAAATTAAGATTATTATCTTATAGCTTATTTATAATTTGAACTATGCTAACAGCAATGCCATAAATATAGTTATAAATACCATACATACAGAATAAATCATTAAGCATGGTCTACAATATAAAAATAATCAAGAGTATGGAAAACTAAGTAACCCTGAGAACAAATACTACAAACATAAGCTAGGTGTAGGAAAGTAATAAGTGTAATTTTAGCCAAATGGATACATAAGGCTGGATTAAAGATTAGTGCAATCAAAGAAAAGCAATATTTGAAAGCACACATTAAACTTAAAATGTATGATTTGTCCCCCCATGCTTATTACTTTTTAGCTTAATGAGGATAATATATGTTTCATAAAATATGACTAACCCATTGTGGAAATGGACTGAAGAATTTGGCTTGTAAACCCTGGGATGATTATGATTGAGTCCATCAAGTTTTTATGTCAAAATAGATTAGGAAAAGAAGAATGTTATGGTTTCTTAACTATTGCTAATTTATTTGAAGATATTTTAAATATTATGCCTGATGTTTTTCAATTGTGAGAATATGTGTATTTTACAAAAGGTAAGGTAGTAAACAAGTTGGCTTTAGTTCAAAATAATCTCATAATTTGAAAAATAACATTTCATTATTGAGAAGACATTACAATATCCTCTTCCATCTAGGCTATGAATTATTTTCCCTTTTATAACATCATGATATATCACTGTTTTCCTGTTGCATAGCTCTATTAATTAGCTCTCAGAATGATATGGAAAAGAAAGCATAATAGTGAAACCTAAAATTAATTGATTTAAAAAGAATAATAAATATCACTTCTGCCTCATTCCAAATTAGAGAATGATTTAAAATTTTCTGTCTGTAGAGATAAAATAATATGTGTAGACTTCTGCCAGAATTCTATTTATAACTCTATCACACATGTAAAGACTTCTCTATGACTGCACTTTCAAGAATTATCCCCACAGATGTTGAGTTCTGAGTTTACAGATATCTAGACCAACTATCTCTCCCTGATTTGCATATGCTGTCAACAAGCCATGCTTTGGTGCAATCCTTGCCTGAGTTTTCTTTCCAGTAAATAAGATCTTGGGGTTGGGGTTTCACATTATTGAGTGATCTAAGATCTTCATTAACTATATTGCCATTTAAATATATCTACGATATGCTATCTTAAAGAATTAATATAGTGCAAAAAAACACATTGAGAAAAATGGCTTCATTTCATTCTGTAAGGCTGTGTAATCTGGTGTGCAGTAAGCAGGCAGACAAACCAATAGAAAGCAAAGCAAGTAGAAATGACATTCAAAACAAGCCCATGCTCACTCTCATCAAAAATGTGCTGAACTGACAAGAGTGAATGTGTATTCAATGTTTAATTTAGTCTCCTAAGTGACCTTGATCATTTGATTGCGTGGTATCTGAGACAGTGTTTTCAAGTGTATTTATGAATGCAGTAAGTGAAGATGCGAAAAAAAATATTACCCTTCAAAAAACTACCCCGAAGATTTCTTGGATTAGGAGAAAAAAATGAAAATGACCAGTTTGGTTCATTAATAATTCAACATCTTTCTGATTTTAAAAATCCCCTCCAGTCAAAATCTTGCTTTTACTTTTTCTCCAGAAAATTCCTATTAGTATGGTTGTTAGGCATTAGTAAAATGTTTATAAAGGCTATTTCTTTTGTTGGTGTTAATGTTGTATCCTTCCTGGAGTCCCCCTTAATATGCTTAAAAATACCTTTTCTGACACCTACATACAGAACGCTATCTGATATAATATTTTCTATCACTTGTCATATAGCATCACAGGTTTTTCCTATTCTTATTAAGAAGTTCCATTAAAAACCATATATAATCTACAGAAATATATTATGCCTCAAGTTGTAACATATTTTACTTTTATTAAAGTCATATCATTTGCAATACTTACATACATTTCTATCTCCTAAACTTGAAAAAATAAAGTATTATATCATCTCTCAAAAACACAGATTTATAATATTGGAAATCAGAGGTACATTGTTTTCATTTAGGCAGGGGTTTCAGAACATGCAGGTATTATTTATTGCTGAATGTCAGTGGCTCACACCTGTAATCCTAGTTACTCAGGGACCTCATTTCTGAGGCTTATCTTTTGAAGGCAGCCCAAGCTAGGGGAGTCTGTGAGACTCCAGAAAACAAAACAAAACAATAACAATAGAGAAAAGGAGCTATGACTCAAAGTGGTAGTTCACTAGCCTTGAGCAGAAAAGCTCAGGGACAATACCCAGTCCTTAAGTTCTAGCCCCAGGAACATCCAAAACAAAATTTGTTTGTTTATGTGCCAGTCCTGGGGGTCTGAACTCTGAATCTGTTTATTATGCCTGAGCTGTTTTGCTCAAGGCTAGTGTTCTACAATTTGAGCCACAACTCCACTTTTGGTCTTTTGGTGAATACTGGAGTTGAGTCTCAGGGACTTCCTTGCCACAGTTGTCTTCAAACCTCAATCCTCAGATCTCAGCCTCCTGAGTAGCTAGGATTACAAGCATGAGCCACTGATGCCTGGCTTATTAAAAATATTATACATACATGTATGACATTATATGATATATGTAAACTATGCAAAATATTGCCTAGAAGGATTTGAATCTTCACTTGTCTGTATTTCTTATATGTGACTACACACAACTAGAAAACAAATCCTTCAATTTTGTGACTATTAACTGTGTTCATATTTAGTGCCAAGATCTGAGCTGTGTACTAATGCTTCTTTGATATATAGAAATCTGTCAGTCTCTGCTTATGTGACTTTCAATAGTGATATTTCAGGGTTGTGTGGGTTGTGTGATTAGGTGAACAAATATAAGATGTTGTGTGAGCTTAGGTGATAATTTAAATCAGTAGTAAGGAGGAGGTGGAACAGATCTCCCAGAAGATGTAAGTTCTATTGTGAGTTCTACAAATAATAATGAGAATTATATCCAGCAGTATTAAGTGAATATGAGCTTGGGCACAGGATGGGCTTGCCATGGGATGCGACCTCTGAAAATGTGTGTTAAAGCATATTGCAGCAGTAAGTTATTTTGCATGTGAACATTTTCTCCTATTTAATATATGATTTCATATATATGTCAATCTAGAAGCATAAAAACACTCACAATGCATTAGATCCATTAAATACTGATATACATTGGTGGACAATGTGGTAGGAGAAAGAGAAAGACATGATCTTTTTTTTTTTTTTTTTTTTTGGTGGGTCATGGGGCTTGAACTCTACCTGGTCATTGGCCCTATGCTCTTCAGCTAAAGGCTATCACCCTACCTGTGAGCCACGCCCCTCAATTTAATCCTTATAACCACAATAAAGTTACCAACCAATTAACCAATTGATCAAAGTTCATCTTTCAATTTATTTTTTATCTATGTCTTTAGTATCACCAAGTCCAGCCTAATTTCCTAGGAGAAGGCATATATCAATAGCCCAGCTGTGATAACTATTTCTAATTCACAGCTTGGCCTCTTGGTTGGATTTTAGAATTTCTTCTAGAGGTAGTCAATTTTTTGTAGTACTCAAACAAGTCCAGGCTCAGAGACATGGCCCAGGTTTGGATTTGTTTTCCTGAGCCAATTGCCCTTACTTCTGTGTATATTTTTAGGACACGGAGCTTCTATCTGTGAGGAAGTACTCTAAATCTTTTGAATTGCTCTCTTTATCTGTCAACACTCAGGCTATCCACACAAATGAAAACCCACACATAATCACATATATTATAAACTAATGCCTGAACTGACAGCTCTATAAAACTTGGTATTTAAGCAACTGTCAGGGGTAGATCCTAGTGATTCCATAACATTTCCTAATCAGTTCACAACGTTGTATTACCTGAGAAGGACTAAGCTGTTTTTGCTTTTAAGATAGTTTTATTTTGTATAAACCCTTTGAAAAAAATATATCTAGTAAAATATGGACATATTTTTTAAAGTTATTTGAAACACTCTTTTCTTTATAAACTGATCATAAAAAATTAACTTAAAAATAACTAGGGTAGGGCCGGGAGTTTAGCCTAGTGGTAGAGTGCTTGCCTAGCAAGCATGAAGAACGGGTTTTGGTTCCTCAGTGTCATATACATAGAAAAAAGCCTGAAATGGTGTCATGGCTCAAGCGGTAGAGCTCCTTGAGAAAGCCTAAGGACAGTGCCCAGGCCCTGAGTTCAAGGACCAGGACTGGCAAAAAAAAAATACCTAGGCTATTCATCATATAATTACTATGTTAATTTTAAGTTAAAGATAAAAGTTTGATGGGAGAAGATTGCAAAAAAACGTAAGTGTCAGGAAGTTCTCAGGGAATGTATCAATCTAATTTCTCACATTTTCATCTACAACCCTGTTGCAATGACGCGTCACTTCGTAGGCGGACTGGGAATTATCACAGACTCAAAATAGCTGTAAGCAGAGATTTATTTCTCTCTTCTTTCTTCCCTCTCTCTTCTCTCCCTTTCTCGGAAATCTTCCACTATTTATATCCTTAAGCAGCCAATCACAATAAAGGTCCTCTGCACACGCAGCAAGCGTACATGGAAAAATCTAGCGAGCATGGAAGAAACAAATCAACCAATGCAAAGAAATTTCCTGGTCAGCAAATACTGACTCATCCTCTTTGGCTAGCTTCCAGGCGCCATCTTATAATACTTCCTCAGGAAGCTGAAAGCAATGTCTCCAACACAACCCAATGTGATAAGTATTGGTGTTATGGTTAATATAAATCTACCAAAATCCAGACAGTTAAACCTATGGCACTTTGTAGCTGCTATCCCTAATAAGGATGACAGTTTGGTTTCTAGGAAGAAACAGATCCTAAAAGTACTTGACTTAGGTATTGTTTCTTTGAACTCACACAGCAGAAATGCAAACACTTTTGTAACAATGGATAGATCACTGCACCCAATTTTTTCTTTTACTCATGTTGGAAAGAGCCTTGAAATAAAACATGTCTTATTAAAATGTCTCATCGATATTGTTCAGTATGTTGGTCTCTAGATTATTAGACCTCAGTGAATGCTTGCTACATGCATCCATGAATAAATGAAAGGAAAAGAAATTTAGATAAATTTCAGAAAATTCAGTTGAGTACATTATTCTCATCTACCAACAAAAATATCTTCTTAATCATGTCTTTTCTTCCTCAATTACATAAATTTTTCAGCATAAACACCTTACACAAAGAAATTAACGATGAGGTTTATAAATTTTAACTTCATTTATTAACAGTTGTAGTCACACAGCATTATCAACCAAATTTAATGACTGATTAATCATTTTGGTTCTATAGTTATTTTAACACCACAGTGGCAATATTCTGAATCTAAAGTATTCTCTATGCTTTGACTACAGCAGCCTTTTGTGTCATTTTATGTACTTACTTTTTTATTTGAGGCACTAAGGTCCAACCAATAGCCTTACACATGCTGGATAGTTTATCTGTCACAGAGCTATACAATAAGGTCAATAATTTGCACTTCAGTAATTAAAAGTATAACACAGGGGCCTAGAGTGTGGAACAGTAGGAGAGTTCTTGCCTAGCATACACAAAGCCTTGAGCTTGATCCTTCAGCACCACATACATGGAAAAAGTTGAAAGTGGTGGTGTGGCTCAAGTGGTAGAGTGCCAGCCTTGAGAATGCTCCAGAACAGTTCCCAAGCCCTGAGTTAAAGCCCCAGGACTGACAAAATAAGAAGTATAACACAAAACAAATGAGTCAAAATTTTAATAATTCTTTTCTCCGTGGATTATTATCTAAAGCAGTCTACTTAATATTAATAGATACCTATCACTCAGTAAATAAAATGCAATATCTGTTATTTGGTTTGATTCTCAGTGACTTCTATTTATTTAAAAATAAAATAAAATGGGTATACTCATTATCTCAGATGAAAAAGAAAACCTGGCCATCATTGTAATTTTCCAATCATTCTCTTATTCATGTAAAATTTAACATAATTAAGCAACAACACATTTTTATGCCATATAGCAAATGTATTCTTGTATAATAGTCGTACAGTCCTTCAACAATATTATCTAGAACTCGCCATGTGCTTTGCAAAATTGGACACATGGATACATCAGTGAACAAAATAGGAAATATTGCTACCCACATGCAACAATATTTTGTGAATGTAAGGAAATTCAAAGAATGAATAGAAATAAGTAAATTACGTATCATGCTTAAAATGCCATAGAAATGCTAAGCAAGGAAAGAGGATTTGAAATCAAAGAAAAAAGGAGAGAATTAAGTATCATAGTCAGAGACCACTAACAATATCTCTGAAGTAGCTCTTAAGAAATCGAATGAGACCTAGGGAAATGTGAAAGCATAAGGACAGTGTGGGTGATGAACCACAGTCCATGGGGCTGGAGGAGGAGCAAACATACACTATACTGAGAACAGAACAAAGGGAAAAAAGGTGGAACCACACAGATCTAGTAGAAGACATGCAAATAATGTCAGTGAGAAAGTTACACATATTTAAAAAGTCAGGAACGTAGTGACAGTGTGCTAATTGAATTCTGGGTATATTTTGAAGATATAAGCCACGTTATCTGTAGACATTATAAAGACGTTCATAGAGACTTACCAAACCAAGAATCACCATCCCCTATAAACATGGGATTTCTTTAATTGAAAATAGAAAATCGTATTTGGTGAAGAAGTTGAAGTCAACAGTTTGGTCAACATAACTACAAGGATTTATGTCCTCAGTACTCACACATGTGTTTATTCATAAAGGGGAAGGAGCAAATTGGGAGGTGAGGACAGAGGTTTTGAGAGTCTTCAAAATGGACCAGGCTTAGAGAATCCTCCCCAGAAAATAGTGCACATAGAAAAACTCAGTATGGGAATTTATTTTTCTCTTCTTAATATATAGTTTTATTGTGAAAAAAAGCAAAGGAATCCAGCAGAAGCTGGTTGGAAATGACTCAAAGGCCTTCTTGTATTGTGATCCAACAGGAAAAAAATGATAATAGAGACATTGACTTGAATAAATAAGAAGACCTGTTTTTTTTTTAAAAAAAGACTTACCTATGATGACAGCAAGAAAAATCCATCTTTTTTATTTAGCAGAGGTTAATACAGGAGGACACAGACTAATTTATAGAACTTTTTCCCTGATTGCATCTTTCTCACAGTTAAGATTCACAAAAAAAATGAGTAATTTGAAATGAACAATTGTACTCCGTTTGGTGCTATTTGGTGCTATGGTCACTCCTATGTATTTCCAAAGAATTTTTTTTTTATCACCCTAGAAGTTGTTATCGCTTTAAAACACAGGTTTACCATTTTCCCCAATGGAATCATATATTCAGGCTATTTCAGATTAATGGATTTTAGACTTCTGTACGGCCTCTGTCTTTTAGTACAGTATTTTTTTGAAGATTCATCCATATTGCTACATGTAGCATAAAATAATGTATATGTCTTTTTTTTTTGTCAGTTGTGGGGCTTCAACTCAAGGGCTAGACACTGTCTCTAAGCTTCTTCATGCTCATGGTTATTGCCACTTGGGCCACAGCAAGCACCACTTTCAGCTTTCCAGTTTTTTTAAGTAGTTTATTGGAGATAAGCATCTCAAGGACTTAATTGCCTGGACTGACTTTGAACTGTGCTCCTTGACTCTCTGCTTTGTAATGTTTAGCATTATAGACATGAGCTACTTGTACCAGCTGTAAATCATTTTTATATTGGTGTTTGTCCTTCCTTCATTGTGTTTTATAATTAGATGTGGTAAATACTACAATGCTTTTAGAAAAAAATAAGTATTTTAGGCATTTTATTGTTTTTTCCATTTATTTGTTCTCATTCACTTTGTCACAAATGTTTTTGATGTTCAAATTATAATTTCAGTGAAATATAACTCATCTACTGCTTTTCTTTTGTCATTCAAGTTTTTCTTTATGTTTTTAGAATATCAAATTTAAAGGTCATGAAGATATTTGCTAATGTGTTCTTCAAATTCCTAATTGTTGATTTTAATTTCATGATGGGAATCTTAGACTTTGCCCTTGAATCTAGCATATTTCCATTAATATATTAATATATACTTTTATATCCCCAACATATTTACTTAAAAATTTGTAAGCTAACTCTAACTAATAAAGATAGATAGATAGATAGATAAGGTTGATATGCATCTATCAACTATTTTCATTTAATATAATTTTACAGATCTTTACATTTTTTGTAAATGCCACAAAATTATATTTTTCCCAGTGGATGAGTAAAATTCCATTGTATTTGCATACCACATTTTCTTGAATCATTTGTCCAGTGAGGGGCATCTACTATGAATTTGACTGAGGATATTTTGTCCATAAATAAGTTCTTTTTTCCTTCAACATTTTTTCTCTTTATCCTTAATGTTTGATAATTTGCTTATAATGTATCCAGAGGTGAATTTCTTTGTGCTGTTTTTCCAGGCTTCACTGAGCCTCTTCAATAAGTAGATTTATGTAATTAAAAAAATAAAATAAAATTTTCCCCATTATTTCTTGAAACATTATCTAGTCCTCTCTTTTCCTACAGTCCTATGCTTAGTTCATTTATCACTAATTTTACTAAATTTATTGCCTGCTAAATATATTAAAATAATTTAGTCACTTTTCATTTCAGTAATTACACTTTTCATCTGTATAACTTCTGCCTTGTTACCTCATATAATTTTAATGTCTTTATTGGTATTCTCTATTTGTTCCTTAATAAATTTTATTTATTTTAACTCTACTAATGCCTTTAGCCTCTTTGAGCATATTTAATGTAGTTAATTGAAATTTCTTGTTTTTACTAAGTCTGGGTGCTTCCTGAGGGACAGTTTCTGTTAATTTCTTCTATGACTAAGCCATGCTTTCTTGTTATTTTATGTGCTTTAAATTTTGTTTTCACTGGAACTCTGTAAATTAAAATCTACCTTCTATACAGATTCTTTTTTAGGATTGTTTCTTGCTATATGTCAGAACTATTTGTTTATTTACTAGTTCTGTTTGTTAGATCTACATTTGAGTGTAATCTTTGAAATCTATCCTGCCTTTAGCTTTGGTTTGGATGCCATTTTGACAGAAAGCCAGGAACCAAAAGAGAAAGATAAGGGAGTCATGGGAGGGGGAAAAGGAGAGAAGAGACGAGTGGGAAAGAGTAAACAGAGGAAGACAGATATGAAGGTATAGTGACAAAGAGACACAAAAAGAGACTCAGAAGAAGGCAGGAAGGAGGGATGCAAGAGAGGGAGGAGGGAAGGAGGGAAGAAAGGAAGGAAGCAAGGAGTTTCTTTTTCTCATTGAATCTATAGCTGAGCCAGTGGTGAATGTGGAGGGAGTTTTTAGATCTTTTGTCAGTAAGAGAGTTCTTAGATGTTTTCTGGCTCTGACTCTATCTATGGCTTTTAAATTCTTCAATATATATGAATTCTCAGTGCTCTAATTTTATAAAGTACACTTTCCCTAAACCTTTGCCTCTGGTTATTAGATAACTTTTCTTCACTTTACATTTTTGTGTTTTATATTTTCTTTACTATGTTCAGATCCAATTTAAGTGAAGAGAGAACAACTCTTGTGAGTTCTAAAGAGATGGACAAGATAAAAAACAACAAACAATGACCAAAAAACTACCCTTATTAATTAATAGGTCTCTTATTCTATATTCAGAATAGTAATCAGGTGCCCACACTGGAAATACTTGCTATTATCTTAAATATCACTGCTGAGTTTGAGAACTGGTATGGCCATGGCATGTGAAAATACCCCAACGGTTTTCTTGCCATTTTTTTTTTAGCCATCAAGTTTTCTTTTTTTTTATCATTTCAAAATGGAGATTGGCTCCTAGACCTGGATACTCTATCATTTTATCAGCCATCCATAGAATTTTATTTATTTATTTTTCAGTTAGACAAAATCCTATTGATGTTGACTAAAAAATTGTGGGATGTAAAGTCATGGTGTTTGGAAGTTAGGGTGACCCTAAAAAGTTAAAAAGCAGGGTTATTAGTATAGAAAAATAATATGAATTTCCTAATCATGAAGGACTCCTTAATTTCATTTTTAAATTTTTATTGTGAGATCAGTCAGTACAACATCATGTTTTTCTTCAGCTACGCATGTATTTATAAAGCCGGCAAAGATACAAATTTAAGCTAGAGTTAAAATTTTAACATTCAAAACGTGTTTAAGCAAGTGAAAATTAGAGTTTGATATTGCCTGCAATATAGCAATATGATAAATGATTAATCTTTTGAATAAAAGTAAAAGCATAAGAGATCAAAAGAGTAAAAGTATTGACAATCAAAGATTTTTATATTTCCTTAGGGTCACAGAATCTCTGGATTTGACCTTCAAACCAAATGTATTTGGAGAGGCTGGAAGATTGTGGTACATTAGAAGCAGATGGAAAATGTGCATTATTATTCGAATCCTAGACCTCAGCCTCTGCACCATCTCTATGCATCATGTATTATTCTCCTATGCCTCAATCACAGGACTAATTTGTGTGTGGGATGATGAGGTGAGGGATTTGTTCTGGGCTTGAACTCACTGATTGGGTACTATCACGTAGCTTTCACTCAGTTCTGCATTCTACTACTTAAGCCACATGCACAATTCTGCATCTAGTGCTCTTGTCTCTCACCTCTTCTCTTCTCTTCTCTTCTCTTCTCTTCTCTTCTCTTCTCTTCTCTTCTCTTCTCTTCTCTCCTCTCCTCTCCTCTCCTCTCCTCTCCTCTCCTCTCCTCTCCTCTCCTCTCCTCTCCTCTCCTCTCCTCTCCCTCTCCCTTTCCCTCTCCCTCTCCCTCTCTCTCTCTTCCTGTTCCTCCTTTTCCTCTCCTTATTTCCCTTTTTGTAATTAATTGGAGATAAAGGTCTCAATGGCTTTCTTAACCAGGTTGGTATTGATCCATAATCCTCAAATCTTAAAGAGCCTCCTGAAGGGCCAGGAGTTTGGCCTAGTGGTAGAGTGCTTACCTAACATGCAAGAAGACTAGGGTTTGATTCCTCGGTACCACATACGTAAAAAAAAGCCGAAGTAGTGCTGAGGCTCGAGTGGTAGAGCTAGAGCTGAAAGTCTAAGGACAGTGTGAACCTCCTGGAATAGCTAGGATTATAGCTCTTTGCCCACAGAATCTATTTGACCAGAACTTTTTTTCCTTCATTATATTGCATATTTTTCTCCTGTAGGCCATGATTATCCTTAAGTTATTTTTTTCAAATCAGAATATCCTACATGCATATCTTTTTAAAATATTTTTATTGTAATTAATAAAAGGGTTACATGATATTTGCCAGATAGAAGATACATTAATTCACATACATTGATGCCCTTTCACATGTCTTGGTCCCCATTACTACATGCATATCTTTAAATGATCAATTCAAAGTATATCTCCACAGACAAGTTTTCTCCAGTTATCACTTTAAATTTAAACTTGGCATTATGGTGACAAACACATGTGCAAGACACAAAACATACATGCTTATTCACATGAATTTTTTCCTGTCTATATTTTTGTACCTGCATGAGTCAGCTTTCTTCACTTTGGTACAATAATAGGCAAAAACAAAATAACCTGAACAGAGTAAAAGCTTATTTAGGATCAAAACCTGCAATCATAGTCAGTCAACTCCATTGCCATTAAAACACCAGGACAGAAAATAATAATGGAAGACAGTTCCCCCAACTAAAGGCAATCAGAGAGGCAGAGGCCGAGAGTGTGGCCTTGTTAGAGAGTGCTCACCTAGCATGCATGAAGACCCTGGTTAGATTCCTAGGTACCACATACACAGAAAAAAGCTAGAAGTGATTAAAGTGGTAGAGCACTTTCCTTGAGAAAGCCCAAGGACAGTGCCTCAGGCCCTAAGCCCAAGCCCAGGACAGGCAAAAAAGAAAAAAAGAAAGAAAGAGAGAAAGAAAAAGAGGAAGAAAGAGAGGAAGCGGCAGAGAGAGGAAAAGAAAGGGTCTGGAAAGGAAATACATTCTTCAAAAGCACACTGGCTGTGATCTAGTTCTTCTAAATAGGTCCCACTAACTAAAAGCCCATGCAAGTATGAACTCATCAATAAGCAATTTATGAATGAATTTAATGTCTTTATAATCTAATCAACTCTCTAGAGTGCCATGTGCTGGACACTGAGACACATACAGAGAATAGCAGAAGTATTATAATAATGAAATAGTATCCCAATATTCATCTACTTATAATTTTCTATATTTCACTGGGCATTGATGCCTTACTCCTGTAATCTAAGAGGTCAGAGACAGCTCCCAGGCCTGGAATTCAAGTCCCATGACACCAAAAAGAAGCCAGGTGAGTGCAGTGTCTCACGCTTGTAATCCTAGCTATTCAGGAGGCTAGGATGTGAGGATAAAGGTTCAAAGGCAGCCTGGGCACAAAAGGACCTGAGACTCTTATCTCCAATTAACCTCTAGAAAATGGGAAATGGGGCTTGGATCAAGGGTAAGGCAGTAGTAGCCTTGAGCCAAAGAGCTCAGAGGCAACACCCAGACCTAGGGGTAGGTCGGTAGCCTTGAGCTGAAGAGCTCAGGGGCAGCACCCAGGCCGAGTTCAAGCCCCATGACCCCCCACAAAAAATAATAATTCTGTATTTCACCCAGTCTACTGTCCTGTAGTGGGTTAGTCTTTGACTAACAATGTACCATCTTTTGGAATCTCTTTTGCATAGGAAATAAAGCAGAGTGAATTAAAGAACACAAACATTTAAATGTATTTGTAGTTACTTTATATTACATACAAATTGTCCACCTTTCAAAAATAGTATAGATTGCAAAAACTGACCTAATAACTATGATACATGTGTAGCTAATTTCTTTTTTAAAGCAATAGTGTTTAAATATTATACACATATTATTCACAGACTTTCTTAAAAGAAAACTATTACTAGTTTGGAAATCACTTAATTTATTGCTTGTCAATGCATTTGTCTTACAAAAGAGGAGAGAAAAGACAGTAGTCACAGAGATAGATGAATTGGGAAATAGGTTTTTATTGCCCACTTGAACTTAATGGCTTCTAGCACATTGAATGAATTAGAGTTTACACTGTGTCATTTACACTGACATTAACTGGGTAAGACACACAGGGCTCTCATCTGGTGACTTTGCTTGCCAAAATAAAAAATGATCTTTGGATTATGTCTGGCCCCTTACTGATCATGTCTAAATGAAAATTCTACCCTTGGAACTAATAAAATCTCATAGTTTTGACATTAATGTCTCATCTGAAACAGATGTAATATTCCAGTAGCTTCCAGAAAATCCTGTTCCCTTTCAGAGCTGGTAAACAGTGAGTCAGAGAGCCACTACTCAAATTTATCAATATCAGACAAATTTATCAAGATCTTAATTTACCACACTTAAAGTTTAATCAACTATGTCCATCAACTATAGTCATATGATAAAGGAACATTGTCATTAAAGTCAATTTTTATGCTATAATGATAATGATGACCAATTTTCCATTATTGTAGTAAAATATATCTTAAAATTGTATCTAATAAATATAATAGAATCATAAAATCAGAGAAAGAATATTTTAGTGAAATTACATAAAGTGAATGAAGAAAATATATCTCCAAAAAATTATTTTCCACATTTTTGTAACATATTTAGTACTTGATCCTGTGGTATTGCTTCTATAATGTTAAGCCTATTTAAGGATTTTTACACATAAATATACAATCAACTTGACATAAACTACTTTAGAAGAAAATTTTCTGTGCCTATCAAGGAAATTTAAAGTGTTAAAATTTATAGAAATATTTTAATAAATTGCTAGATGCTCATTCTTGTAACCCTAGCTACTCAAGAGTTAATATATCAGGAATAAGCTTCAAAGCTAGCCAGGCAGGAAAGTCAATGAGTCTTATCTACAGTGAATCACTCAAAAAAATGGAGGTGGAGCTATGGTTCAAAGTTGTAGAACATAGCCTTGAGCAAAATAGCTCAGAGACAATACCCAGGCCCTGAATTAAAGCCATATATCTAACAAGACAAAAAGATTTTGATGAATCTCAGAGAAAATATTATGTAAGCTAAGAGAATGGGAAGAAAAATAGACTCATTTCAAATAAATAGATTGAAAAAAAAATCCAGCACATAACATATTAAAAATAATGAAAAGTCAATAAAGAAAGCAGACACTATTATAGGAAGATTCATTTGTTGTCTTAGAAAACTGAATCTATGAATAGAGAAATTAAAATAGATAATTGAGATACAATTTTAGGTTTCTGTCACAAAATGAAAAACTATCCATATGAAAGCAATTGATCCATTTTCTGAGTTTACATTCAGATGAGATGTTGTGTTTAAAAACAGGAAGGATATAATATTGGATGTCTGTAGTCACAGTACTAGAGAATTTGATTCTGGAGGATCATGAGCTGTGGCGAGCCTAAACCCCTACCTAGACTCCTGTCTCAAAAGTATAAAAGAAATAAATAGAATAAATAGCAAGAATAAAGTACTTTTCCTGAAGAAAAAAATGGGAAATATTATAGGATGAAATACTTCTAAATAATTTGTGGGTACTACATTTCTGTTATAAAATATTAGGTTAAATTTGTCAAAGTATGTGCTATGATTGTGGAAATAATATTCTCATTTAATCCAAATTGCATGGATCTGTCGCTTATACTTTTAATTATTTCAACAGATTGGTCATTAAGTAACAATTTTTCAAAATCAATCTTAGTTTAGTATTTTTCAGTTACTGTCTATCTAGAGATGAATCTTACTTTGGTTTGCTTTCTAATATTGAAACTGTTTTCAATGATAATCGTTATGCGGCCCAAAGACTAGTATGAATGCACTTTAGTATAAATATAAATCTAATAGGGAATTAAGTAATATATTAGAAACTATAACATCTTAATAATGTCATATATTATATACTGTACCTATAAAATAAGTATGAAGGGCCAGGAATTTGGCCTAGTGGTAGAGTGCATGCCTAGCATTCATGAAGACCCAGGTTCAATTCCTTGGTACCACATACATAGAGAAAAGCCAGAAGTGGTGCTGTGGCTTAAGTGGTAGAGCTCTAACCTTGAGAAAGCCTGATGACAGCACCCAGGCTCTAAATTCACCTGGCAATAGATTACCTTGAGGAATAATAAAATGGGATAATGAACACTTGCTGGATTAGTGATGCATACATGTAATCCCAGCCACTAAGGACATAGAGCTGGGAGTGTCACGGAAAAAAACAGGCAAAATGTTCTACTCTGTCTCAGTAAATCAGTCAAGTATGGTGATATGCTTTTTCAGTTTCATCTATGCAAGAGGGATAAATAGGACTGAGGTCTAATACCATCCCCATGCAAAAGTAGAAGAAACTATTTTACAAATAAGTTAGGCCAAAACAGGGTGGAACATGAACTAAGGGCTACAGTTCCTGACTAACAATGTAGAGCTTTAATTTCCATTTGTTAGGAAATGGAAAGACTTAGAAAAGATCATATTAAGTGAAGTAAGCCAGATTCAAAGGAACTTAGGCTCAATGGTTTCCCTCATTTGTCATAATCAGTAGAAACCTTGGGACCTCCTAGCAGAGATTTGCAATAGAGCAAAACCTTGATGCAAAAGGCCATATAGTATGACGCTAAATGAAAGGATCTCTAGGATATAGAAACATAAACCATATAATGAATGATTGTTGTTCTTAAGGTACTATGTTATCTCTCATCTCTTTTGCTGTCCCTTGGTTATCTCATATTGTTACAGTATCTCACTTTGTTATATTGGATATACTTTTATTTGGTTATTTGAAATTGGATAGGGAAGGGGGGAAAACAAGGTGAGGGGTGGGGTGGAGTGAGGGAAAAGGGGACCAAGGCATGAGAAAGGGTATCAATGTATGTGAAGTAATGCACCCTTCTATCTGGCAAATATAATGTAACCCTTCTATTCATTACAATAAAAAATATATGAAAAAAAGAGAAAATTCATCCAATTCTGACAAAACCACAAATTGCAGATAGAAATTAAAGAATCTGAGAGGCACAATTAAGGAACATTCTTGTGCTCCTCTTATTAAATTAGGAGAGGGTTGGTATAGTCTGCAATTGGTAAGGAAAAAATAATTATTCCAACATCCATGTAGTTATTAACAGTAGTATTACAAAAAGGTTTTAATGTGTGAGAAGTAATACATCTACTATCTGGTGTATATAGCTGTAACCCCTCTGTACATTACAATAAAAAATAAAAATAAATATACAGGTTTGTTCACAAGTCCTGTCTAGCTAGCTGTCTTTTGTGCTGAAACGTCCACAGAGAAACACACACTGTGATGTTTTAACCACAGGGAAGAGGGAAATAAATGACATGATTTGATATAAATATTATTAGTCACAGAAGAAACCTCAATCAGTAGCAGAAAATTGAAAACAAAAGAGTTTTCCAGGAAGGACATCAACACTGGATAATTGGTGGAACTGCATGCTTTTTTCTTTCATTATCAATCCTCTCTTTGCTATTTCACTGTATAAATCTGTAATTTTTGCATCCATAAAAATAAAAATGCATTATGACACTTGCCAAGAATATGGGAAACACTGACTCCTCAGAGATTATGGCAGGAGTGTCAAACAGTGCAACCAGTTTGGAAAATACTTGACTTGGTTTCTACGGAACTTCAATGAAAATATATCTTACTTGCTAGAAATTATACTCCTTGCTATGGTACACAGCAGAAATCATCACAGAACAGCGACAAGCATTTCTGTGGAACAAAATATAACTATGGGGGCATGGATGGATATAAAGATGACCAATACAAAAGGTTAACATTTTGAAGTTAGCTTACTCTTCCTTAGCTTTGGTTCTCATGGCTGTAGTACTATCACTTGAGCCACTCATTCACTTCTATCATTTTCTATCATTTTCTGGTTAACTGGAAATAAGATTCTCTGGGATTTGTCTGTTCAGGCTGAAAACCTTCTCCCTTGATTCTCTAATCTCAGCCTTCTGATTAACTGGGACTATAAAAGTGAACCACAAGTGACTGGTTATTTTTACTTTTTCAAGAATATATCTTAGGAAAATATACCAGAAATGTGGCTGCAAACTCTAAGGCAGTTTGTCATACCTGGCCTGGAACACATTAGTGTCAAGTCAGAGTCTTCACTATTAGCCCGTCAATGCATAAGAAGTCTATGGGGAATGAAGAGACTCTTAGTTCCATTTCTCACTCATCTAATGAGGTGAGTGATAGATTGGAAGGTCCAGTTGACTGACTTCCTGGCAAGCAGCCATTAGGAACTCATTAGAGTTCACTCGATCTTTTCTAACGTGAGAGGATCTGAATTTCCAGACTGACTGGGGTATACAACCCAGTGTCTGTCTTGTTCCCACCTATCTTGTGAATAACCATAATAATGAGATGCATGTGTTAACATTTCCTCAGAAGGACAGTTTCTCACAGGAAAGTTTAATAGAAAATCTATTTCATAGCATTGTCTTCCCAAATTATTTCACCATTTTAAGAATGTTAGGAAGGAAATCCCTCCAAAACCTGCAGAAAGATGCACTTCTTCTCTCTTAATTAGTTTTGGTGTTTTATTTATTTAATTTGTTTATTTATCCATATACCATGCTGCAGTCCCATTTTCTCTGACAAGAGGTGTCTTAGGAAGCATAAAGTATTGTAAGTGAAAGCTGTAGCTGGTGATTCACACCTATGATCTCATTTCCTCTGGAAACTGAGATTAGAAGGAGTGTAGTTGAAGTCCAGCCAGGGGAGGACACTTCTTGAGAATATCTCAAAATAACTAGTAAAACAACAGGACTGGAAGAGGAGCTAGAGTGATAAGGGACAGCTGAGGAAATAAGCTTTGAGTTTACACTTCAGTACAACAGAAGCAAAAGTACAGTAAATGAGGAATTTCTAAGAATCAGTGTGTTTGCACTGAAAGGGTGAGGATGGGACAATGATCAGGATGCAATTTTTCCATAAACTGCTCTGATAAATGGCAAAAAAGTAATAAAGGAAAGTTGGGTTGGGAGCGGTGGGTGAGACTATTCAAAAGAGTGATGTTGATCAGAATGCACTGTATTCATAAACTGTTCATGTGACTGGCCTTTGTACAATACTTAAAGAATAAAAGCATTAAAAGAAAAGAATCAATATGTTCAGACTTTTATCCTTAAACTTGATAGCCAGTGTTGACTTACATGTGGCCAAGCTTCATGACCAAAAATACCTTTAAATTCTTGATCTAATTCTAGTAAAATTCATCTATATCTATATTATATTGTGATAGAATACTCCCTTTTTTAAAATCCCCCCCTTTCCCTTAACAGCTGGCATTTGCTATAGAAAGGAGATTTAATACATTGACATAGGTAAATGCTACACTTTTTCCTTACTGACCTAATTCCTATATATTTACTTCCTTGTCTGTCTCTGAAAGAGTGAAATGATTGCTTTCTTTCTCTTTTTCACCTCTTCTATCAGATAATGCTGTTTCACTTTGGTGGGAGCCAATCCTTCCTCAAGATTCACCAGCTTTGTGGTAATTTCTTCTGGAAGTTTTAATGAGGTTTGACCTTCTCTTTTATCTTCTCTACTAAACTATTTTGTAGTGCTGCCCAAGGAAGTTTAATAACAGGTGAGTTTCACCCCTAGGCTGATTGTATTTCAGCTGAAGTTGAAGTGATCTTTGTATGTCAGGTTGTTAAATCTGTAAAAGAGCTTTGTGATCTTTCAAAATGAAAGTCAGTACATCAAGGCAGTAGAGATCTTCTTTTTCTTTTTATGGACCTCTTTACATCTTTATTCTAGAGAGCTCTAAAACACTAAAAGTGAGGGTTTTTTTCTTTTTTTTCTTACCCTACTCATGTATGGTCGTCAAATATGCAGATGTGGAAGTTGTCAAAGTAAATTATTCTTGTTTGAAGCTTTGCAACCTTTCCAAGGTATTTCAGTTTAGTATCTCTATATAGACCTACAGGGGATTATTAAACTGTGAATATTAGTGTGCTCAGAATATATATAGAGTTAGCAATGTTCTTGAATTATTCTAATCTGTTTCTTCAACTCCTGCCACAATTCAAGGTACTTTTGCTGTATGTTTTTTTGGGGGGTGTATAATTTTCCCCAAACATTTTCCCTAATGCCTAAATATGGGAGTTTCTTTATCTCTAAGAATTCTGTTTAATATACAATAGTACTTGAAGAAAGTATGTACTTACTCTGTAGCATGTTATTTTTGAATTCATATCATTTTGTTCACATAGTTAATATTTCTTAAATATAAGCAGTGGGCTTATTGTATAATCAGCTGAACAATTTATAGAATGAAGTATAAAATTATTTTGGCTTTATAATATTTTCTATGCCATCAAAATTCTTATTTGTTTTAAAATGATGGAGTGCAATGTGCTGGAATTTTGACTCCGTGTCATATGTTTCCTCAGTAACTATCTTAAGCAGTAGCTCACATCTTTATCGCTAGCTATTCAAAAGCAGAGATCTGAGGATCAAGATTTGAAGCCAGACCAAACAGAAAAGTTTGAAACACACTGAAATACATCTCATCAATAAAATTCTGGAAGTAGAAGTGTGGCTCAAATGGTAAGGCACTTCTTCAGAAGTGTCCTTTCTTGCCAAGTTCTTCTCAAATGTGTGTCTAATAGACTGAGACATTTACAGCATAACTTCCTCAAAACCCAAGAAGGACCAGAACTGAGATAGGGAACAGCAAGGCCATACCTATACCTATACTCTTCAACTATGCACACCATTGCCCCCTGTCCTTTAGTATATCTTTACTTAAATCCATTGTTCATGTATATATGTGAAAATACTGAATGAATGGAAATAATTTTCCATGTAGACTTTCTCTGACATATTTTTTTCCTAGTAAACTATATGATCACTTTCTGTATTTTCTAGTTTTGCCCAAGTTTTTGTCTGGCCACACTCAAGCACAGAGTTTCACTAGTTGTACTGGTTTTACATTAATAATAAGGGAGGAGGAAATATGATATAATAATAATGTGGGGTTAGGTAAATTCTTAGCACCTAGCATGAGTAGCATGAGTTATGTAAGAAAAGCTGTCATGTCATATTAGAATTCCTTCTTTCCTTTCTTCCTTCCTTCTTTCCTTCCTTCCTTCCTTCCTTCCTTCCTTCCTTCCTTCCTTCCTTCCTTCCTTCCTTCCTTCCTTCCTTCCTTTCTGCTAATTTGGAGATAGAATTAGTAGTGACTTCTTCTGTGCACTTTGGCCTCTAATTACAATCCCATTTTCATTTCATTTTATAGTATGTATATTTTTATATTTAACATAACCAGCATTCTAAAAATTCTTGCCTCCACGAACTCTACCTTATTATTGATACAGTTTTACTCATTATTGAGAGATATGCTATAAGAAAGTGTGACTTAGCTGGGCATTGGTGGCTCACTCCTGCAATCCTAGCTACTCAGGAGGCTGAGGTCTGGGGATCATGATTCAATGATAGCCTAGGCATGAAAGTCCATGAGACTCTTATCACCATTTAACCACTAAAAAAAATCAGAAGTGTCACTGTAGTTCACGTGCACTAGCCTTGAGCTGAAGAGCTCTGAGATAGTACCAAGCCCTGAGTTCAATCCCCATGACTGACAAAAATTTTAAAAAAGACTTTTATGGGGGGTGGTCATGGGGTTTGAACTCGGCCTGGGTTCTGTCCCTGAGCTCTTCACTTCAAGGCTACCTCCCTACCCTTCAGCCAAGAGCCACTTCCCATTCTCTACAGGTTAATTGGAGATAAGAGTCTCAGGTCCTTTTGTGCCAGGCTGGCTTTGAACCTTTGTCCTCAGTTCTCAGCCTCCTGAGTAGCTAGGATTACAGGTGTGAGCTATCACAGCAGGCAAAAAAAAGACTTTTGTGGATATTATCAACTATATATTTTTCATTTTCTGGAGGGTCACCAGAGTTTAACATAAGATGGCAGGACAATTGCTTCTACATCTGCAGAATATCTAATTAAGAAAAATACAGTTTAAATAAACATAATTAAAAAAACTTATCCCTTATTTATTTTTATTTAAAAGAAAACAAAGCTGAGTGCAGGTGGCTTATGCCTGAAATCTACTCAGAAAGATTAGGTCTGAGGATCGTGGTTCAAAGCCAGTCCAGAAAAACAGCCTGGTATTGGCACATTAACAGGCCTGAGGACCAATGGAATAGAAGTGAAGACAGAGAAATGACCCCCAAGCTATGGCCACCTCATCTTTGATAAGATAGCCAAAAACACTAGATGGAAGAAAGACATCTTCAGGGCCAGGAGTTTGGCCTAGTGGTAAAGTGCTTGCCTAGCATGCACAAAGACCCAGGTTCGGTACAGTACCACATACATGGGAAAAAGCCAGGAATGGTCCTGTGGCTCAAGTCGTAGTGCTCTAGCCTTGAGAAAGTCCGAGCACAGTGCTCAAGCCCAGAGCCCAAGCCAAGGACTGGCAAAAAAAAAAAGATATCTTCAACAGATGGTGCTGGCAGAATTGGTTATCTGTGTAGAAAACTAAAGTTTGATCCTTATATAATACCCTGAACCAGAATCAAATCCAAATGGATCAGTGACCTCAGTGTAAGATCAGATACCTTGAAAATACTATAAGAAGGAATAAGAGATACATTTATTGCTCCTTAGCACAAGTCAAAACGTCCTAACTGAAGATCTAAAACAGCAAATGAAAGAATATCTGGATTAATGGGATTGCATTTAACCACATAGCTCCACATGGCAAAAGACACAGATAGAAAGATAAATAGAAAACTCACAGAATGGGAGAAGCTATAGGGCCTCGTATCTAAAATATATTTAGAGCTCAAAAAAATTTTATCTCCAGAAACAAATAATCAAAGAAACAGTAACTCCATTAGTAAGTTGGTAAGAGACTTCAAAAGAGATTTCTCTGTTGAGGAAATAAGAATAACCAATAGAGACATAAAGAAATGTTCAACATCTCTGGCCATAAAAGAAATTCAAATCAAAATAGCATTGAGATTCCATCTGACCCCAGTTAGAATGGTCATTATGCAGAAATCTAGTAACATCAGGTAATGTCAGGGATGAAACCAAAAAGGAATGCTACTGTACTGCTGGTAGGTATGTAAACATGTTCAACCACTCTGGAAAGACGTATGGAGATTCTCCATACATATCAAGAAGTAATGTCCTCACTACCTTCCTTACAAATGTAACTTTAACCCCTTTATACATCACTCTGAATAAACTAAAATTTAAAAAAATAGACTAGGATAAATTGAAGAAAAAAGAAAGAAAGAATAAGACTAAACATGGAGCTTCCTTGTGACTCAGCAATCCAATTACTGGCCAATTTTACCTAAATGACAGCAAACAAGGCCACACTGGAGCTACCAGCTCAGTCATGTTCATTGCAGCATTATTTACTACGGGTAAGATATGGAACCAACCCAGATGCCCTCCAGTAGATGAATGGATTAAGAAAATTCGGTGCAGATACACAATGGAATTCTACTCATTCATCAGAAAGAATGATGTACAATTTTTAAGGAAATGGAAAGACTTGGAAAAAATCATGTTAAGTGAAGTAAGCCAGGCCCAAAGGAACATAGGCTTCATGGTTTCCCTCATTTGTAAGAGTCAATATCTGTCTAGGATAGGATAGTGCCAGAAGAGGATCACAATAGCTCAATAGCTACACACTGTGACCATATAAAACATATAAATGCTAATTGAAGTGAACTCCAACAACTGGAAACAAGAGTGTTTTGTTTGGTTTGTTTAATGCTCTGTTTTGAGTTATTACTTTTGTCTTTCTTTGTTTCTGTTCTCCATTTGGTTAATTCCTCATCACTGTTTTGGAATTTGGCACTTTGTGTCTTTATATAAGTTTTTCTTATTTGGGAAAGGAAGGGGAATCACAGAAATAGTAGAACAAAGGGTGAAGGGATGCAATAGTAATGCTCACTACTCACTGTTGGAAATGAACTTTACAACTTGGGTGGATTGAGTCAGGGGAAGGGGAAGTGAGAGAAAAATAAGAGAGGGGATAATACTGCTTGAAAAGGAATGTATTCATTACCTTACATATGTAACTGTAACCACTCTGTACAGTACCTTTACCAAAAAGCAAAATCCAGTCCAGGCAGAACTTTGCTACTCTAATCTTCAATTTTACCAACAAAAAACTGGAAATTGGACTGTGGCTCAAAGTGATAGAACACTAGACTTAAGCAAAAAAACTCAGGGACAGCACCGAAGCTCTGAGTTCAAGTCTCATGACTGACAAAAATGAAAGAGAGAGAGAGAGAGCGAAAGAGAGAGAGAGAGAGAGAGAGAGAGAGAGAGAGAGAGAGAGAGTAAGATCTACCATTTTATTATTCACTGCGATCTTATCATGCTCAATATTTAAGATTAAAATATATGAATATAATCTGTTTCATATTATATTCTGTACAGCAGAATGCTCTTAGAGAGCTTTTCTATAATTCTGCAACACTGTAATAATCATGTGTCCTAATAATAACTTGATATATTGAAGTGTTTAAATTCTCTTCTAAATGATTGCACTTTGCTGCATATTTGGTGTGGCTTTAGTGTTTGTTGTATTTTAGTGCAATATCGTGTGTGTGTGTGTGTGTGTGTGTGTGTGTGTGTGTGTGTGTGTGTGTGTAAGTTTCAACTCAGAGTATCCTGTTTGGTTGGTTCACATTTAAGTCATGTCCCCAGACTTTTTGCTTTTACTTACTTTCAGATAGATTCTTTAGATTGCTTCCTCAGGCTGGCTTTGAACATCAGTTCTCCTGATATAGATTTTCCTTTTAAGTAACTAGCTTTACATCATACTCCACCAAACGTATCCTTGCTCATTACAGTTCTAGAAAATGTATGATTGTGTATGTAAAAATTTCACTATGCATGTATTCCTTACAGCTACAGAACACAATAGAATGGGCACCCAAGCCATAGAAATTTATGTCTATCCATTCCAGACACTGGATGTCAAAGAAGAAAATTTTACTGTGGTTGTCTTTTCTCTAGCAGATTGTATACACAAAGCAAGTCCTCACCACAACCACACCAGACAGATTTGACTAATGTCTACCTTATAGTGTATTTCTAAATTATTTGCCCTTTAAAGGCTTCATTTTCAAGTATCATTATATTCTAAGTTACTAGAATTTAGGATTATGACCTATAGATTCTATAGGACACAACTCAGTCCAATTACAATATTTACAGAGACAACCCCATTCCATTATTAAGAGAGACACAGAATACTTTCTCATTTAAAAATTACAATTTGAGGTATTTAAGAAATATGATGATATTATTACATGGTAAACCTGCATTATGCATACATTCATAGAACTGTTTGGTTTTTCATACATTGGCTTTATTCCTATATTGTCCTAATGAATGCATTGATCAAATAGAAATACAAAGAAAATCTCATCATATTACCCTTTTACTACTCTAAATATTTCTGTATTGTTGGAGACCATTGTTTTCAGCCTCCTGAGGAAGTAAGATTATATGTTGGCACTTGGCAGCTCGCTAATAAGTCAGTACTTGTTGACCAGGAAGTTTCTTTGCATTCATTGATTTGTTTTTTCCGTGCTTGTGGATAGAGTGGATCGCTAGATATCTTCCAGGTTTGTTTGCTGCTTTGCAGATGACCTTTACTGTGATTGGCTGCTTGAGGATATAAATAGTGTGGGGTTTGCCGGGAGAGAGGACAAAGAGAGAAGAGAGAGAAGACAGAGAAGAGAGAGGAGACAGGAGAGAGGCAGAGGAGAAAGGAGAGAGAAATAATCGACCTCTGCTTGCAGCGATTCGAGTCTGTGATCATTCCCAGTAAGCCTCCGAAGTGATATGTCGTTGCTGCGGGCAGCGACACTGTATCTCATGAAAAGGTTAATCTGTGGTAGCATTTAAAGAAAAGTAAAAGATAATTTTAATGACTGAATCATTTTTCTCTTTTGTTATCAGCATATTGGTGTATGCATATATAATATATTATTTTCCCTGTCTTATGGATTCTTCTAAACATGAACTATCCTGAATGAGTTCCACATAAAGATATAGTTTTAATGAACCTTACACTTATAGAAAGCAGCTTATCTTTCTTTTCTTCTTTTTTTTATAATGAATCACCAGACACACAAGTGTTCTAGGAAAACTTGTTATTGATTTTAGATAAGAACATAATTCAGCAATCCAAAAATTGTTGATCCTGAGAATCGCAATTTGGGTTCCAATACATGCTGTAAAGGCTCTCTAAGCTCCATCTCAATCCCCTAAGTGTTTTTTTTTTAAGTATTTCATATTTCAACATGTGTGGAGTCTTTTCTATCAAATGCTAATGAATAAATTGTTTCTGAATACCAGTGAATAAAATGTATATTCTCAAGATAGCAACAAAACACAGACATTACATTTATACATTTATACATTTTTATCTTTATATTAATTCAGGTCCTACACCTCACTTGTAATCTTCCTGTCAATAATCACGAACACCATGATGACTACTTTTTACTAGAAACAAGTTTTAATATAGCATCTTTTTAATCTTTATAGCTTCATAAACTTGGTAGTCTATTCCTCATTAGTTATAATGCAAATGAAAACAAGATTTCCTATACCATCAGGAATGGTTTTCAATACTTCAAAGTCATTGGAAAATTTTAGGAAGGAAAGAAGCATAATACATTTTGAGTGTTGGAAATCATTTGTGTGGCTATCAAGTGTCTCTGGATTATAGAAAGATAGGAATTAAACAGCAGTGTAACATAGGAAAGTGTTAGAACACTCAAAGAAATTGAATCAAGAATGTACATATTGAAGAAGGTGAAAAATGTTTCACATTCTGGAGCAAGAGAAAAAAATGGCTGAAACAGGAGAAAAGAAAATAGAGTTTCCTCTTTGAGGTGGGATATCATTTTTTTTCTCATGGAAAACTGAGCTGATAATAACATGATCTATACACCTGACTAAAAGGGGGGGAACTTATTTATAAAATTTTCACCACTTTCATTTAGGGGATGCCTGAGAGAATTTGGGATACGCATATCAAGAACGTGGGTGCCTAGTTGGGTCCTGAGCTCCGGAGAATGTTCTGGATTGCTGATGAACATTGTGAACCCCTGACATAGATATATTTCCTATAAGAAAATGCAAATGCAAACCAATTAAAATTTGGAAAACTGACATTGCCACAAAGGTATGGAATTACTGCCAAAAGCAACCAGCAACAGAAAGAGGTGTGAAAAGATTTCCAGAAGGTATGAAGTCATAGATGTCAACATTTTTGAAAAACTGTATCAAGAAACGCTTAACTTTTTGATACTTCAGTTTATTTTACCCATAAGAGATGGCACCGCCAGAAGCCTCTGAGATCTCCTCAATCATTACCTGCTTCCTTGCTGAGAAGACTGTTTTCTTAGCCAACCAGTTTAATACAGCAATCTCAACTAGGTAAACATGAAGGTAAGATTAGGATACTACAGTGTGCGATCAACAGTTACTGTAATTTTATTTTGTCCCCAATTTTCATCACTTCAAGTTTTTCAATAGTTCCCCCAAAAGCCTTCTATTTATATCTTAATCCTGGTATTACTTTGCGCTGCGTGTATTGAAACTGAGAAACAAAGAGGAAGTGATTTACAAAGGAAATCTAAGAGAAGAAAAAAGACTCAAATTACAAAATGAGATGGTTCCATTTACCTTGTGAGACTTTTCATTGTACATGACAACTCATACCTTCACACACTGTTTGGAACTATTATAGGAGGCTCTTTATTTTAGGACATTGTATAGAAACAAAATGAAGAAGAACATTTGATTCCAATGAAAAGTAGGTCATGTAAGTGTGTTGCAATTGTTAAGCTACAGACCATTGATTTTATTCAGGAACACTTGAGAAATTAGTAAATACATTTTGGAAAATTTCAAAGAAGAAAATTACAGTATAATGATTCTCAGTCACACAACTCTGACAAATTTCATTGATTGCTTCATAATGTGAGAAAGAAGAAAGTTTGGCTTTTGAGACAGCTCTAGAGATTTAGAGAAACATTATGCTTGAACCAGTTTTGAACTTTTTATTTCTTTTTTTCTCTTGCAAGTGATGAATCTTCTGGAAGATGAATTTTCTCAGAAATTAGTACTTGCAATGAAAAACTTTTGTGATTCCAGGGAAGGCTTGATTCTTAGAATGACTGAGCAACTAAGGACAAATTTTTCAAAACTTTCAGATGCCAGCAGGATAAGAAGGAAAATCCTCAAGGCTGGGGAACCTGGGAACACAGATATCCATGAAACTACCTTCCATGTCATGTTTCCTCAAAAAATACGTCTCTTAGTTGTTTTGCTTTGTATTTCTTTTATGGCCGGAGATGTCAAGCATTTCTTCATGTGTCTATAGGCCATTCTTATTTCCTCTTCAGAGAAGTCTCTTTTTAAGTCTTTAGCCCACCTTTTAATAGGATGGTTGTTTCTTTGAAGATTTGTTTTGGAGACAATTTTTTGAGCTGTAGATGTATTTTAGATATGTTGTCTGGGGAGTAAAGATCTTCTCCCACACTGTGAGCTTTCTATGTAACTTACTAGCTATGTCCTTTGCCATACAGAAGCTGTGCAGTTTAATGCAGTCCCATTTGTCCAAACTTTCTTTAATATGCTGTGTTTCTGGGTCTTTACTAAGAAATTTTAACCTGTGCCAAGGAGAGCTAGTGTATCTTCTATTCCTTCTTGTAAAGGTGTCAGGATATTTGCTTTTACCTCAAGGTCTTTGATCCATTTGGAGTTAATACTGATACAGGGTGATATAGAAGGATCCACCTGTAGTTTTCTGCAGATGCTTACCCAGTTCTGCCAGCACCTCTTGTTGAAGAGGCTGTCTTTCTTCCACTGTATATGTTATCAAAGATCAGGTGGCCATAGGTCTGCGGGTTGATTTCTGGGTCTTCAGTTCTATGCCATTGGTCCTCAGTTATTTTCCATAACAAAGATATGGAACCCACCCAGATGCCCCTCAGTAGATGATTGGATCAAGAAGATGTGGTATTATACACAATGGAATTTCTGCCATCAGGAAGATGACATTGCTCCATTTGTAAGGAAATGGAAAGATTTGGAAAAAATCATATTAAGTGAAGTAAGCTAGACCCAAAGGAACATAGGTCTACTGGTTTCCCTCATTTGTAATAATTAGTACACATCTTGAACTCTCCTAGCAGAGGATTAAATAGTGCAAAACCTAGATCCATAAGGTCTTAGAGGATGAGACTAACTGAAAGGATCTCTAGAATATGGAAACAAGAGCTTTATCTTGTGTGATTGTTGTTCTTAATATTCTGTTATTTCTCTTCTCTTTTTTAGCCCTTTGGTTAATCTCATATTGTTACAGTATCTGACTTTGTTACTGGGTATATTGTATATATGTTTATTTGAAATAGGAGAGTGAAGGGAGGAAAACAAGATGATTGGGAGGAGAGAGGAGAGGGAAGTGGGGATAAAAACATGAGAAGGGCATCAATGTGTGAGAATTAATGCACCTACTAGCTGGCAAATGTAACAGTAACTTCTCTATACATTTCCCCAACAATAAAAAAAAAGAAAATATGTCTCTTCCAATGTGATTCTATTATATATACTACTCACCTAATTCTAATGAAATCTATGCTCCTGGAAGGTCCTCAGATTCCATACTAATTAGGAGTAGGTATACTTCCGGGTTGTGGTCACATAGGTCCTAAAACATCTGAAAACTTATAGCCTCAGGTTCTCAGGTAGCTGGCATCAAATGATTAACTTTCAGGCCAGCTCAGGCAAAAAAATCCATGATACCTTATGTCAGTCAATAAAAGTTAAACACTAGATTAGGTGTATGTTATTCCAGCAATACTGAAGAAAAAATAAACAGGATTGTATTCCACTCTGATACTGTGAAAATGTAAAGCCTTATAAAAATAATGAAAGTGAAACAAATTCTTGTACTGCCAAATAAGATAATGATAATAATAATGATAATAAACTAGCTAAAAATGAATAAACTAGCTAAGGACAAGTGAGTTTACAAAGAAAATGTTAACAGAAAAAAAATTAAGGTTTGGACTTAACCTCCTGTATAGTTTATGTAGAAATCTGTGGTATTAATAAATTTCTATTGTTTGGGCAAACATCTACCCACAAAGAATAGATATAGGTGAATATTCTAGACTGGCTTTGAAGAGGATTTCAGTAGTATTGGAGTTTGAACTCATTAGGTGTGGCTCAAGTGGAAGAGCATCAGCCTTAAGCAAGAAGCCAAGCAAGAGCCAGAGGGTCTGTGTTCAAGTCCCTGTAGCAGTCTCCTTTAAAGAGTCAAGAGTGAAACAAGGTGATTTCAAAATGAACAGCTATTGAAGAATTATATATAGTGGAATGTCAAGAAAGTACTACAAGTTTATTTTAATGATATGATAAAATAAGCAGTTTAAACAGTGATATGAATGATAAAATTCAAAGAGGAGAAACAGTTCAGTTAAAAACATGAATAATAGAAAGAGTTCTCTTAAAACCATTTTGATCATTATTAATTTTGTCTAGTGTTCATCTCTTAGGTGTTTTTTTATCTCCCCATGTCATGGTCAAGGTAGCATAATAAATGTCTTCTGTAAAAAAAAAAAAGCCTACTGTGTACAACAGCTTCTTCTTCTCCCCCTCTTTCCTGTAAGAATGCTTGTTCCCATATAGAGAAAGAATTTATCCTGCAAACAGAGTGCTTTCCCAGAAGTTTTGATTGGAATCAGAACGGTATACAGCTGTCACTGCTTTACAGCTGTATCTTCCCAGTCCAGCATAGAATCTCAGAGTAAAAATCAAAGTTAAGTCAATTATATCTCATTAGTTTTCTGAACTGTGGCAGGATCCCTCAAACTGTCTTGACATAGATTATACTGCCTCCTCGTATTTTGGAGAGTAAGGGGCAATTATTTTTTTAGAGTGTTTTTCAATTGTACTTTCTTTGATATTACCTCATGATTAGATTTAGGGTATGGATGCTGGGGATAGATTATTTATAATTCATAGTTATTACAGTTTTAAAGGCAGCATACATTTTTAAATGAACTCAATCTGAGTAAATGTAAATAATTGATTAAATAAATTTTAGTCCTGATCAATAGAATATGGTAAGGATATAAAATATCATGATGTGAATGTGTGTTTTTTCACTTGGTTATGATGACATATGACTGAGGAAAAAGAAAAACAGATGCCAATGCTGAAGGCATACTTTAATTCCATTGATTTTATTCCCATAATGCAAATTGTTATCCCTCAAAATCTTCAGATTGGTTCTAGGCCACCTGCAGATAGCGTAATTCTTTAAACAGAATAATGGAATGGGGCTTCATTTGCATGTATCTTACATCTATTACCTTATATGCTATACTTAGATTACTTATCATAACTGTGTGGACTGCTAAAGAATAAGAAAAGATGTTGGGACATACTGAGTTCATATTCTACTGTATATACTTTCAAGTATTTGGAATTTATGAATGATTTTTATCTATATATTTGGACCCATGGATAAAGGGAGCAAATCATATTGTATATACATATATATGTGTGTGTGTGTGAAATGATTTATAATCAATATATAAAGTCTCATTATTTGCTATATTAAGTGTATTTCGGTTTAGATTTTACAATAAACCAATGGATGTTTTTGTTAGACCACAATACTAACCATTCTAACCAATGCTGCAGCCATATATATTTTATGAAATCTAATGAATTACTGTGAGTTTAAAAACATAATCCTTTGCACAGGGTGCTAGCATCTCAAGTCTGTAATCCTAGATACACAGGAAGCTGAGATCTGAGGATTGAGGTTCGAAGTTCAAAACCAGCCTGGGCACAAAACTCCATGAGCCTCTTGTCTCCGAGTAACTACCAGGAAACCAGAAGGGGCACTTCTGTCAAGTGGTAGAGTGATTGCCTTGAGCTGAAGAGCACAGTGACAGCACCCAGGGTCAGAGTTCAAGCCCCATCACTGACATAAATAAATAAATAATATACAGTAGCCATCAAACAAAACCAAAAGCATTTTGCATTATAAAGTTATAATGTAAGTCAACTGTCCAATTTTTCACTGAAAGATGATTATACATTTTCCTAAATATTAAATTGGTTATGCTGATAGCAAGTTTAATTAGTGAAGGATAAATAGCTATACAAGGTAGAAGAAAATCTTAATATCTATGCATCAGTTAATGACAGAATCTCAAACACTCTCATAAACCAAAAAAGAAATATTTCTAAGGAAACACAAAATATCAAGGAAAATAGACAATTCCATTCTTACATAACAATTTCACATCTTCTAGGTAAATCCAATTGAATTCAAATTTTTCTAACATTAGCCAATTATATTTTTTCTAAACCATGTGAAATTAATAATTAAAATAATCTGTATGAAAGTAATAATAGTTTAAAATAAAAATATTATGCGGTTTACTTAAATCTGATGTCTGAAACTGTTTAAATGATTCTTAATCAATCAATGATTCTCATATTTGCACTAAAACAGAACAAGACCTTATAAGATATTATTCACAAATTAATGTCTGTTAATTACATACACAAACATAAATAAATACTAGGTGAGGAAACAACCACATTGTTATTATGATATTTGGTAGAATGAAGAGTTATTAAAAAAGTTATATAAAAATCACCTTTCAATGTAATGTATTTAATGGTCGACAAGTATAAATACCTGCAACTGAAGTAACTTTTTAGGATGTCATGAAATAATGTGAGTAGAGGCCCAAGAATTATGCCTGGTCCTTGGCAGAATGTCGGGGATATTGGATTTCTACTTTTCTGTTTAAAAAAAAAAAGCTACAAGTATCTGAGCCTCATCTTGCTTTTGCTACTTAGATAAATCATTAGGTACTTGATAGACCTTCATGAGAGAAGTAAAATGAAAACTCGAAATAGATTGCTGCGTTAGAAAATAGAGGCCGAGCATAAACAAACAACTTGCTTTGAAGCAATGTTCTCAGCATGCCCATTTCTAACTAAAGTGATCGAAACATTTATTCTATCTTTTTTTTTTTTTTTGCCAGTCCTGGGCTTGAGCTCAGGGCCCGAGCACTGTCCTTGGACTTTCTCAAGGCTAGAGCTCTACCACTTGAGCCTCAGCACCACTTCCGGCTTTTTTCATGTATGTGGTACTGAAGAATCGAACACACGTCTTCGTGCATGCTAGGCAAGCGCTCTACCACTAGGCCAAAATCCCGGCCCCCCCTTTTTAATTTCTATCCATTTTTCTTCCTAATATACTTCTGGACATTTTCAATCATTAACTTTTTATATCGAGTTGCTGGGTTTTCCATACAGATACAAGGCCAACTTAGTGCCATCAGTCACTTTTCAATTCAATATTTGATGCTTACTTCAATGAAATCCATTTGTGACACCTTGAAAACTTCCATAAGAGCACTCTTTGTATTTCTGGGAAGTCCAATGTATCTCTTCATCTCTGTTGGTAAATATCCAATTCTCTGTTTCTTTTATGTGTTAGTGAATCTAATTGTCTTTACAAATAGAGAAAACATGGTCTGGCAAGATATTCTACTATAATATAGTTATTCCTTAGTCCTGTATCTCTCTATTTCCATTAAAATGCTTGTCTCTGTGGTTCTTCATTTGTAAGTTATCAGAAATGAAATACAGTTCTGTTTTTTTCCCTTTGAATTTCAATTAGAAACAGTAAAAACAGTTTTGAACACAGACAAAGATAGTGGTATTTTTTTCTTTATTCATTCAGAATAGCAATTCTTTACCTAGCTACCTCCAACATTTGAATATTAGATGGGTATATAATCCCCAAAATACATATATAAATCTATATACATAATATATGATCAAAAATATAATCCTGGATAATATTATGCAATCATATAGATGACTTTGAAGCATATTTTGGCATTTCCCCATTTTGTCTATAATGATCATTATTTAATAAGAAAAGTGTACAATGATAGTATGTCATTGAAAATGTGCCAATGTGCATTAAAAAGACATACGAACTATTGTAACTAATTGTAACACATACTGATCACTCAGGACCAGAAATTCAATAAAAGGAATATAATAGCTATTTAAGTAAAAGTGTAAATAAATATCCTAGATACTCAAAGACAGATGGTTATACCTACAAGTCAGCCTTCAAGTTGAGATTTCAAATTCAGGCAATCAATTTCTGAGTAAAGGAACTAAAAATTATCATACAGAAGCATTGCACAAAGAGAGACAGAAAGTAATAGGCATGTTTCATGAATAATAGCAACAGCAAACAATATGCACTTAGTGCTTTCTAGAAGTTAATCAACCATTACAAGAATACTTGGTAATATTGCCATTCCTTGTATGACAATATCTTGAGGATATGGTAGCTAATTCAATGAAAAGAGTCCGTGATGGTCCCAAGTTTTGACCCTCAGAAATGCTTCTTGGAGAGAAGCATTTACCTTCTTATTGGTATCTCAATATTTTACACAGACTCATTTGGTCTGGTTATGATTGCCATCAGAAGATTGCTTGTGATGGTCTGGCCATTGTATTCAGACTAAAACCATGACAGGGTTAGAAAGGTTAGAAAGGTTAGAAATTGATTGGTAGAAAATGCCTGTTTCATCTTGAATGAACATTTGAGAGTAGCTTGCTCTGCCATACCTCATTCTACATAGTGTGTGTGTGTGTGTGTGTGTGTGTGTGTGTGTGTGTGTGTGTGTGCATGTTGCCACTGATTCTAAACTAAGGTCTATGTGCTCTTGCCCAGGTTTTTCATTCAAGGCTGGTGATGCTCTACTACTTCAACTAAAGCTCCTCTCTGGCTTTTTGCTGGTTAATGGGGAAGTTTCTCTCTGACATTTCTGCTAAAGCCGGCTTTGAACCATGATCCTCACATCTCTACTTTTCTGTGTAGCTAGGCGTGAGCTATGGGCACCTGACTTGCAGTGTTTTGAGAGAAACACAAGAAGGAGGAAATGCAGATTTCACATACAATAAGGGCAACATTTCAGCAACAAGGCCAGTTATTTTAGTTTACTTCAGCAGGAGGAATACACGGGAGCACTTTGGTTCAAGAGAAAAATCACTTTTTCCCTTGAAATATAAAGTCCTTTAAAAAGTGAAATCTGGTAGGAAAATCACTTTCAATGGTATGTAATATTCTCTAATGGACAAAGTCTCTAATGAACTTAGTTCAGGATATACGCTCTTCAGTTCTGTGTTTGGACATTTTCATTCTGTGTAAGGGAGAGCATTTTGTATACCAAACCTTACCTCTTTCATGATATGCCTCTTTAAAAAACAAAATTCAATACAGATATCTCTAATCAAAGGCTGTGATAAAACGGCACACGGAGTCCAGTGTGATTAAAGAGAAGAGCATTGACCCGGAAGCTTTCCATGGTTAGCAGTTCAGGGAAAGTGAGCCAACACTGATCTGAAGACAAAGGATGCTTTTTCATGTTTTTTTTTTCTTCTTCTCATATCCAGCTTCCAACTTAAAATTATTGTCAGAAGTAAAAATATTATAAAGTTAGAAGGATAAAGACAAATGGTTAAGGTTAATTACATAGCCATACATTTTAACACATTTTTGCAATGTTGGTTGACACATTAGCTGACAAAAAAAGTATTTAATGAGTTGATAAAGTCATGTGTCAAGTATAGGCTAAAAAAGGGACATTATTGGAAAGATTGTAACCAGCAAACCAGAACATTCTTGCTCCCAAGATGACATTAGAAAATAGATGTTTGAGACAGAAAAAAAGAAAGCTTATTTGTGGTAGTGTGAACAATATATACTTAGATCTAAAGATACCAGATAGATGTTTCAGGAAGTTGAGGAGAATTAAAAGTTCAAAATAATGATTATGAAACAAGGATAAAGAAAATTTTCCCACAGATTCTCAAGTTGATCATCGTGTACTTGACATGCTAAGTTCCCAAAGAAGAAGAAGAATAGATTATTCTTTTCTGAAGGGAAAGGACAGTATGGGAGAAAAGATATTGCCAACCTGATATTTGGAGCTCTAGTAAGGAAATGATTAAATTCCATATTTAAATAATAAGGAGATGCCTCTCTAAAGTCATTCTAAAATGAAGTCTACAAGCCAATAAGAATAAATCTGGATGCTAATGATTCGTGTCTACATTTCCTCACTAGTCCTGAGGCTGAGAACTGAGAATTTTAGTTTGAAGTCATTCCAAGCAAACGAATGTAAGACACGTCTGTCTTCAATTAGGCAGCAAAAAGCCATTAGTGGAGCTGTGGCTCAAGTGGTAGAGTATCAGCCTGCAGCAAAAAAGTAAGGGAGTTCAAGACCTTGAGTTCAAGCTCCAATACTAACTCAATCAATGAATGGATGAATGAACAAAATAATTAATTGAATTAAAAGAATGTAACTAAACATTTTCTAGTCTATTTTTTTCTTTTTTTTTCTTTGGCCAAACCTGGGGCTTGAACACAGGGGCCTGGGCACTGTCCTTGGATACTTTTTGCTCAAGACTAGTGCTCTGCTGCTTGAGCCACAGCACCACTTCCAGCTTTTTCTGAGTATGTGGTACTGTTGAATGGAAGCCAGGGCTGCATGCATCCTACGTGAGCACTCTACCACGAGGCTATGCTCCTGGCTCTCTGGTCTATTTCTTAAGACCTATACTCTTGTGCGTTTACAATTAAAGGTTCCTAGAATAACCTTCAAATATACAGGCTGTCAGAGAGAGAGATAGAGAGAAAACAGAGAGAGACTGAAAATAGAAATATCTAAATAGATTTAGAGGAAGTAGATATCATAGGAAATAAAGAAGAAAACTTACAAATCTGCATAGTTAGAGTGAATGATATGACCATTACAAACCAAGCATTTTTGCTAGTAGAAATGAAAATAATACTCAGAAACTATATATTTTCATATGCAAATCATATTTAGAAAGTATGAGTATATATTTGATTATCTGAAACATATATGAGCATATCAAGCATGTGGATTATTCAAATATACAGTCATCAGCAATAATGTGAGCTGGCATTATATGCCTGTGTGTTGTGATATGTTCATGGAAATGCTATAATTCAATGCCATTTCCCATAACTGATAATAATTTCACTATGAAAAAATTCATATATTCAAATTAAGAAATATAGTCTGGAAAGCAACTATAATCAGACCTTTATAGCTAATTTTAAAGGAAAATAAAACATGGGAATTATTATACATGAAAGAAACAGAATAGCTTCCAGCAATGAAAAAGAAAGGTCAGCTTTGAAGAACATTGCAAGAAATCTGAACACAGGCCAAAATATCAGAAAAGATCTTATACTAATATGCTGCAAACTACAACAGGGAAAGGGATTAACTGTTGTCTTCTACATGCAGTCAAAGTATTAGTAAACAGGAAAAAAATAATCCTTTAATTTTCAAATGCATTTTTGTGTAGAGGTTCTCACAAAGCTGCAATTTTTTTAATTTAATTAAGAATAGTGAGATTGATCTTTACAGGAGGAAAGGAAGAGAAGCAAATCCAGCCTCCAGCAGATTTTTAAGAAGATATGCAGAGGAAGTGAAATTTCTGAGTCTGATTGATAAAGTGAAGTAAGTTTGCTCTCTTGTTGGGTTAAGGACTTACTATGCTCAGTGAGTAAGGAATGTGTCAGCTGATGCGAAGACATGAGTTCAAACTTCAGCCTCTCAACTGGATTTTGTTTGCTAAATGAATCAAGCAAGGAAAATACAAGCCCGGTGCAGATGTTTGTAGCTAATCATTAAAGGAAATAATAATCAAAGTTTTAGAGTGAAGCAACAGATTCAAAAGAGATAATATTCAGATTTTTAAAAATCACACAAACAAATGTATTTCATTTTATTTGATATTGCCTTTGCTTGAATCATCTGACTTTGGAAGCCAAGAAAAAAAGATCATGCATGTACAATTTATTTGTGGCATGATCCCAGCCACAAGAATGAAGGTCAGCTCAGTAAAGCAGGGATGAAATGACAGTCCACATAATGGTGCCATATTGTTGGTTCTATGATAGCTAACTAGATTCTCAATATTTTTAAAGCATAGGATGAATTATACTAATGTGCAATAAAGTCAGTTTCAAAACTAGTCATTAGAGTGCAATTTTTAGGACTAAGTTTGCTTTTTCAAATAACCAGAACACTCTTTACTTATACAAATGAGGGTCAAAGATACTTGAATGTACCTTCTATCTTCCTGAACAGTTAGTTTCCTGGGATATCTTCAAAGATCTCTCAAATTCCTTACTTTAAATTTTGTATTGGGAACACATTTGTTAACTCCTTTGCATTTACATAGCAAATGGACTACACACATTCACATTTATGTTAAAATTTATGTATGGTATATTTATATTTTGATTATTGAGTCATATCAAATCTTCCTGTATGTGCTAAATCTATTGGCCACATGAAGAAATATTAAAAATCACTTATAAAAGGGTTACATCTGTAAGATCACCAGAGCGTCATGCAAAAGTCACCATCATTTGTGGAAAATCATTAGATATGTTTGGACACAGTGAAATATGGCTTATCTGAAAGCTTTATTAGAACTGATGCCAAATATCACTTATATCAGTTGTCCATTTCCCATTGATTTTTCTTTCCAAATACTGTCAACACTGACAGCCACAATTTGCATTACTTCTTTTCCCAGTAGACACTGCATCAGCAAAAATTAGCTAAAAGGTACAAAGTGACAAAAAATTCTGACATAATTTATGGATTGGATGACATCCCATCAATTCCAACAGAGCTCTTTGCCTATGGATATCACAGTCTATTTTATTTTCATTGTGAATGAATGTATAATGCGTACTGTTTTTCACAGTTGTTTATTCTTCATGTATATTTTATTTCAATACACTTTCGCATTGTTAATGTGACTTTACATATACAACTACATTGCAACAATGTGACAGAATTGTGATTTAATAATGATTAGATTAGAAGTTATGAAAAGAAAGCACAGCAAAATACTGAATAAAATGCTGCGGAACAGAAGTAGAGAGCTAATAGGTTCAACCAAAAATTCCGTATAAGTAAAAATAAGGAGCTAGGGACTAGCTGCTAAGGGTTCACTCAGATCCATTGAGAAGTGATACCCACACAAAAATCTATGTGAAAATATCTATGACAGCTTTATTTATACTTTCCAGTAACTATAAACAAGATACTTTTAATGAACTCAACATTCATACAACATTCATAAAATGGACTATTAATAAACAATGAAGGGAATGATTATCAGATATGAAAAGACATTGATGAATTCTAATTTTACATTGCCATGTCCCAATAAAAGCATAGCAACAACAAAGACAGCTGGGCACCAGTGGTTCACACCTATAATCCTAGCTGCTCAGGAGGCTGAGATGTCAGGATCATGGTTCAAAGCTAGCACAGTCGGTACAGGCAAGAAACTCCATGAGACATTTTGCTCAAAAAAAAACTACTACTTAGAAGTAGTAGTGGAAGTGGAGGTGAGCTGTGGCTAAAGTAATAGAGCATTAGCCTTGAGCACAAAGAATCCCAGAGACAACACCCTGGCCTTAATTTCAATCTCCAGGATAAACAAAGAAACAAACAAACAAAAATTGTGCACCACTGGAGGCTGAAGAAATAGGGTTTAGGGGGAGAAATTTTACTAATATGCGTGAGACTTGATGTTCAATTCCCAGGAAGGAAGGACGGAAAGAAGGAGGAAGGAAGGAAGGAAGGAAGGAAGGAAGGAAGGAAGGAAGGAAGGAAGGAAAAGGGAAAGAGAAAAATAAACAGCTTTATGTTTTATTTTAGAATCTTATATCTCACTTTTTCCTGGTGACAACTTGGATCTTTAAGGCATTAAAATAAATATGCTTTTGAGAAAGGAAGCTTGTAGAGACTACTTTTCCTGGGGCACTGGGTTATGGGTTAAACACCTTTTGGATGAGAATCTTAGTTCTGTGTGAATATTTCTGTAAACGTTTCTTGCATGCAGCAAAGGCAGAAGCTTCCAGGGCAAGGCAGCCAAGACAACAAAAGGCAGTAGGAGTACACAAAATATAGACATCTATGACAAGCCAGACAAACAACTGTAGGCTTCAGTGACTTGAGTTCCAGGATGCTGAAAGGCTTGAATGCTGAGAGTCCCAATAGCCAGGGTTTAGGAGCTGAAACAATAGCTGGTGTTGAATGTAGATGATGTCAATTACCCTAAGTTACTGCTGAAAGCCAAGGATTTCACCAGTTGTGAGTACTAGGCTATCAGCCATCAAAATCCAGAGAAATCAGTTTCAAACCTGAGCACTTAGAACTATACATCTCTGACTCATAAAGCCAGAAGCCAGATGTCTGTTATTCTCAGAACCTGAAACTCTAAGCCTCTGAGATGGTCAGCTTATCCTATGAGTCTTTCATGCTCAGGCGCTCAGAATGACTGACTGTAGCAGAAGTATTCTTTGTCTACTTGAGATTTTCATCTACTAGAAAAATAGATCCAGCCAGATCATTGATAATTTTTCTGTACTTTATATGCATAGTCAATCTAGTATTATATTCTTTATGAAAGTCTCAGATCATTGTCATTACATAATCACATCTGGCACAAATATACTTCCCAAATGAGTCCTTTCTGCTCTGAACACTTTTTCTCTGTTTTTCAACTTTCACTGCGTCCATCAATGGATAGAAATTCATAATTCGATTTGGTCGCCTCATCCTAAGTACAAAATACAAGCATGAGCTCTCTATAAATTTTTCAGAAGAAAGATTAATGCTGTGAAGGGAATTTATAAGTTATAAACATAAAACTCAAAACAGCTTTATTTCCTTGTAATTTTTACATGACCAGGCTGAACTTTCAACTCTTTTGACTCTGTTTTTGCTCCCAGTGAAAGTGAATAAATCAGCTAGGAAGACTTAGATGCCTTCTTTCTTAGATGCATCTTTTACCAAGGATTCTTCACTCTTATGTTTTACCTTCCCGAAAACCTTGGGAAACAAGCATGATGCAGACAAGTTCCTTCCTACCATGTAATAAAGACAGTCCGCTAATAAACTTCCTACTGATATCTCACCAGGCTGGTCTCGGTCAGCAGTTTGGTCTAAGCCACTAAGTCAACTTCTGGGAAATTTGTTATTATTTATGTCCTTACTTTGTATGTGTGAATGTATGTGTATTGCTATGGATTGCTATCAGTTTTCATTTTCTTCACAGTTGTTCCATGGTATACACATCATTCAACTTCAAAGCCACATTTCTAGGTATTTGGTAGTAATAACAGTTTCAGGGTTCTGATTTTTCTCTCTTATCACAATTCTCTGGATAGTAACACTGGTACACTGGTGTGTTAGGATGAGATTTTGTTTTGGCTCATCTTACTGGTCTAGGAACAATGACCTAGGTTTGGTGATTGTCTTTTAGGGCTTAATTAAGTAGTGCTTAATTTGATAAAAGGTATTAAGTATTTGAAAAGCCTAAACAACCTGAATTTTATAGCAGACATGCTCTTGAGATAATCTATTAACTTATTCATCTACATGTTGTATGAATTGATGAATTGATAGGTTAAATTCTATCATTGGTTTTGGAGGGAAGATACTATGTTCTAAACATAATCCCAGACATTTACATAATTGAATTTTTGTGTTATATTTTCCTATATTTAACATGTACCAGGTGCCAGTGGCTCATACCTATTATCATAGCTGCTCAAAAAGCTGAGAACGGTGAACACATTTTTGAAACTAACCTGAGCAGACAAATCCATAAGATTCTTTTCAGAAATTAGTCAAGAAAAATGAAGCAAAGTGGAGGTGTAGCTCTAATTGCAGAGTCTCAACTTTGAGCAAAATGCCAAGTGAGAGCTCAAAGCCCTGAGTTCAAGCCCCAGTATTTCCCTCCCTCCCTCCCTCCCTCCCTCCCTCCCTCCCTCCCTCTCTCTCTCTCTCTCTCTCTCTCTCTCTCTCTCTCTCTCTCTCTCTCTCTCTCTCATACACACACACACAGTATTCAGTCCAAACCTTTTCACTACTCATTATTCATCTATGACAATGTTTAGACAATGCAATTTGAAATGAAATAAGATAAGATGCATGAATTTCAAGTTGTTACCTCAGCTTGCTTTCTGTTTTCTTACCATTAGATAAAAGTGATTGCATTGATCACAATATGCTTCAACATACTAATGGTTCCTGATTATTCTACTCCTTTATTTCTCTACTCTGAAATGTCCATAATCTGAAAATTCTACTCTGATTATGAGTCATATTACTTCCTCTTATTTTTGTCAACTACTCAACAACTAGCTTTCTTACCAGTCCTCAAAACCTCAGCCAGGCTTGCATACATATCCCTGCTCAGGTCAACCTCTGTAATGTGTAATGCAGGTTTTCTGAGGATATATTACAGCTATGATTTTTATATTGACACATGGAAAATTAATGAAAGGAGGAGGAGACAATAGTTCCCTTTTCTCAATGTTAATGACTGGCTCATTCTATAATTCAGTTTTGGTTGAATGATAACATTCCATTTATATTAACTCTCATAGTCATGTTATTATGACAGACACCTAACTCCCATCAAAAGACAAAGATGCTTGGTTTGTCAAAAATAAAACTGTGTCAAGTCAGAAAAAAAATTAACCAAATAACACTTCTCAAACTGGGAGGCTCCAACCAAAACTCTTAAGCGGCAATATACTTAGTACTAAAAATACCATTAATAAAGAGTAAATCGATAGCTGCATTATTCTCCATCATGTTTGGACATTATAAATTCACTGGACTGTAAGGAAAGTAAGACTGTTTATGTTTTGATTTGTGTATACCTGTCTTGATTTCACTGAATTGTGCTGACAAACACAAACCACATTTTCTTGTTTGTTCCATGGCTAGTGGTAATGTTTCAGCTATATGAAGATAGTTTATGTATGCAGATATCTGGCAGCATGGGTGCTATCTGAACTATGGATTGATTCATAACTGATAAATTGTCATTGACAACTGGAAAGAGTGAAATGGACTCTGTTTGGAAGATGATGAAAGAGAACTGCAAACAGAAACAAATATGGCCAGTACCCTATCTTCAGCATTCATGGAACCTCGCATTCGGCATTCGCTAGCACTCAGCTTGAGTTGATGCTACCACCACCAGACACAGTCTCCTGCCCACTAGGGGAGTAATCTCCCAGTGTTACTTCTTTGTCCTTCCCGGAGAGTCTGTCTAAGGTCCAGTATTTGAACCTCCAGAGAACAGAAAAAACAAACAGAACCTTGGGACCCGCAGACTTGCTGCTATGAAATGGAATTTCATTCCCAAGTCTCATACATTGGGGACCATCTTCCAAGGAAGAGGAAACATTTCACTGGCAATGAAAATCTAAGTAAGTCTTCATTTTAGCAAGCAATGAAAGCCTGTTAGAGCAGCAATTGCTTATATCCAGACTACAGTGACCATGTACCATGTCTATTCTCTTCTAATATTGTATTATCCCACACAGATTTACTTACCAAAATGCGGATTCCAGATATGCACAATAGGCTTATGCCTGCCATCCTAGCTATATGGTAAACAGAGGTGAGAGTATCACCATCTGAAGCCAGCCTGGGTATGAGAATTCAGGATATAGCCACCTTTCCAAAAACATCTGGGAACAGCAGTGCACAGCCACTTTCGTCCCTGATGTAGGCTGCTTAAGTAGGGATAGCACTCCAGGCTAGCCCAGGAATGAAGTAAGACCCTAGCTTTGAAAAGGAGAGCTGGGAGTATGGCTCAACAAATAGAACTTTGTGTTCAGGCCCCAGCTACACACACACACACACACACACACACAGAGAGAGAGAGAGAGAGAGAGAGAGAGAGAGAGAGAGAGAGAGAGAGAGAGAGAGAGAGAGAGAGAGAGAGAGAGAGAGAGAGAAGCAAATTTCAATTAGAATCTTATTAAATATTTTCTGTGCCCCACTTCTATAAGATATTCAGTCAGCTAGAATGATACAATACATTTTAGATATCCCAAATTCAGCAACAAGTGAAGTGTTGTAGAAATGTAATTATTGCCTGATCACACTGGGAGGCATCCACTCTTAAGCAGAAAAGAGGGAGTAATATTTTATGAATATTTTTTTAATCACAATGTCATACCCCTGTTAAGTAGATCTCTTAAGAATTGTTAAATTAAACTAAGCAGGATTTTTCAGACTGGGATTTGATTTTTTTGTTTGGCTAACAATATCCAGGGTAATATCAGTTAGTCTATCAAAAATATTAACATTAATATATTGGAAATAAATAAAAAATCAAGTTCTGTGATTTTTGAGAACTTTATTATTTTGTTCTGTATTCCTTTAAAAATAAAAGAAAGAAAAAGGAACCATTATTAAAGGCCTATTTGGTGAACCATAAAAAAACTAACCTTTATAGAGGTGGCAAGATTTTGACATAAGCAATTCTTTATTTTTACCTTACTGCCCCCAGTAATGACATAAAGCACATCTCTGCTCTCTGGGAAGTAAAGTTTTGAAATTCCTTTCTTGGAAAAATTCAGTTCTATTCTAGGCTCTGCTCCTAAGAAATTGACTAACTCTGGGCTAATCTTCTCATGCCTGGCTTTCAACTTCTGGGAGAAAAGACAATGGTAGCCATATCCTAATTTGCATAAAACTTCAGGAAATAGTGAGAAGGATCTAGGAAATGGTTTGAGTTGTTAAATAAATTATTATTTATTCACTTAAAGGTGACTTCAAACTGATAATTCTCAACTTTCAATATATATCTTATAATGAAAAGGAGCCAATATGGTACCCAAGAGAAGATGGATGATCTAGTACACAGCAATATTACAAGTTTAGTAACAAAATTTTTCATGTGTACTCACACATATGAGCATTGTTTTGTATGCAATTTTTTCTTTCTATGAACAGAAAAACATTACTAATATTAAATAGACACCTCATAACTTCACACAGTTAGTTACATTTAAGAGCCACTGGGCTTCAATTAGACCTGTCACATCCTTTTAAATCAAGATAAATGGTTATGGCCATCCTAACTAGGATAAAGTAGAATCTCAATATAATGTTGAAAATAATAAGAGATGCTGATGGGGATGTGACCAAAAGGTAATGCTACTATATTGTTGGTGGAAAAGTAAACAAGTTCATTCTCTCTGGAAAGCAATATGACAATTCCTCAAATGACTGAACGTAGCGCTCCCTTGTGATCAAGCATTGTCAATCCTGGGTATTTACCCAAATGATCACAAAAAAGGTCGCATTAAGCTACCAAAACAGTTATGTTCACTGTAGTATTATTCACCATAACTAAGATAGAGAATCAAACCAGATGCCTCTTAGTAGATGAATGAATCAAGAAGATTTGTCATGTACACACAATGGAATTCTGTGCTTCCCTTAGAAAGAATGATATTGCTCCATTTGAAAGGAAATGGAAAGACTTGGAAAATATTATATTAAGCAAAGTAAGCCAGACCCAAAGAAAGATAAGCCCCTCATTTTGAAATAATGTATCTCTAGGATAGTACTAGCAGAGCATCAAAATCACTCAATAGCTATGTACATATGTCCATATAAAATGATGCTAATCAAAATATTAAAACTCTAAGATATAGAAAGAGGAGGGTTTTTTGTTTGGTTGGTTTTTCTTAATGTACTCTGTGAAATTCTTTCTTTTTTTCTTTTTCTCTTTTCTCCTTTGGTTTATTCCTTGTTGTCACTGTTTTGTTATTTTAGTACTCTGTGACTAGTATATAGGTTTATCCAATTTAAGGAAAGGAAGCAGGTTAACAAAATGGTGAGACAAAGGGTGAACAATGCAACAGCAGTACTCACAAGACAATATGTTGGAAATGAACTGTACAAGTTGGGGGATTGGGGTAAGGGGTGGGAAGTGGGAAAAAAACAAGGGAGGAGAGTAACAGTGTTCCAAAAAAAATGTTCTCATGAACCTACTTTTGTCATTGCAACCTCTCTGTACATTACCTTTACAATACAATACAATAAAATTTTAAAAAAGGAAGCTAGATATTTCTGGAATGTAGATATTTTGTCACTTTGGCACAAGTATCAGAGTAGAACTTAAGGAATATTGGAAATCTCTAAACTATATTTTAAAAAATTGTCAGTGTTCTTACTCCCATTTCCTGCACAGGAAGAAAGATATTTATTTTTTAATTTTTCTTTCTTTCCTTGTTGTACTAAAATAAATCTTTGATTAAACTTTAAAAAAAAACCTTAATTTAATCTATAATCTCATAGATTTTAATGGTCAAAGACAAAAATAGAGCAGCTTCTGAAATAATCACAGCAGCTTCTTGGCAATTTCAAATTCCCTGTAAAATTTTTTTCTACAGACAATACATACTTCATTATCCCATTTAAAATAACAACTTAAACATCTTTATCTATCTCTGTCTAGTTTGCCTCACTTTTTAGATATTCTTGACTTCACTTGACTCTGTGTGTGTGTGTGTGTGAGTGTATGAGAAAGAGAGAGAGAGAGAGAGAGAGAGAGAGAGAGAGAGAGAGAGAGAGAGAGAGAGAGAGAGAGAGAGAGAGAGAGAGAGAGAGGCAGATAGGCAGATCCCACATTCAGGGGGACAGTCAAAAATCCCATTAATGGCCCTTCTCCATACTCTTCCCAGAACTCTGCTTTGGGTTTTACTGGGAGAATGTATATGGCACATTTAATACTTATGATTTCTCTTTTCTTTAGTTTTCTTGGACTTATAAAGTAGATAAGAAAGATCTAACATTGAAACTTGAGCCAGATACACAGGTCTCTTTTGCTCTTTGGTTCTTCTTAGTCATGTAAGCATGTAGGAAGTGTCTCCTACTTGGAACATTCTGTCTTCACACTTTAAAGAAGCTTACCAAAAATACTGCTAGAGCTGGATATAGTCCTAGAGCAAGGCATTTCTTGAGAACCTTGAGAGGAAAACTGGGGTTGGTGTAGATGGAGAGTGATGGAAGAGGTGGCACTGATCAAGATGGATTGTACACACAAAGTGATATATTCAGTCAATCCCCCCTCTGCACAACTATTTAAAGAGACATAACTAAAAAGAAATAAGTAGAATATATTGGAGATTATGAGATCTCATCTATATTGAATACACCCTAAAGTCAATTTGAAAAGTTTCTTGTAAAGTCATTTGGGTTTTGGCCTGGAAAAGTTTTTATCTTGCATTATATTTGAAGATAATTGATATCTTCAGAATTGTGGCAATTAAGGATTTTATAAATGTATTTCAAGAGAATTTCTAATTCTTTTTTTTTTTGCTAGTCCTGGGCTTGAGCTCAGGGCTTGAGCACTATCCTTGGACTTTCTCAAGGCTAGCACTTTTCCACTTGAGCCTCAGCACCACTTCCGACTTTTTGCTATGTATGTGGGATACCGAGGAATCGAACCTGGGTCTTCGTGCATGCTAGGCAAGCACTCTACCACTAGGCCAAACTCCCGGCCCCCAAGAATTTCTAATTCTATAAGTATACTTTATGCAAATATATTAATTAGGCCTGAAAATGTCCATTATTTTGTAGAAATTACATACTAAAATATTCATTATTTTAAATTCATTTACCATTACATACATACATATAAGTAAACAAATAATGAATTTGAATCTATATTACCAGTGATTCATGATTTTTCCTTGCTTTGTTTATTTGTCTTGCTTATTTTTTTTTGCTTTAGTGAACTAAATGGTACCTACGGTACAATATCCAATATAAACATGGTAATGTATATTGGATTTTAGATTGGGTATTTATTGTATATAAATTGTATAATGTAATCTTGGAGCTGGTGCCTCATGCCTGTAATCCTAGCTACCAGAAAATCAGAAGTGGTGCTGTGGCTAAAAGTGATAAAGTGCTAGCCTTGATCTGAAGAACAGTGCCCAGGCCCAGAGTTCAAACCAGATAACTGACAAAAAATTATATTTTATAAAATATACACTTTTATAAAATACTGTACATTTTATATTAAAAATCATATGTAAGACAACCTTCTGTCATTATGACAAAATACGAAATAATTGAGTAAAAGGTGTGAGAAATTTTTGTGGCTAATGTATTTAACCCATAAATCCATGACTTAGTTTTCCCTCTTCATTTTTTCTTTCCCTCCCCTTTTCTTTCTTTCTTTCTTTCTTTCTTTCTTTCTTTCTTTCTTTCTTTCTTTCTTTCTTTCTTTCTCTTCAGAAATCTTTTAAAGATAGTCCAGTCAAAGAATGTACAGCTAAGAAGAGCAGATATTCTGGTGTTGCTGGTCGGAATAGTCTGTAGATATCTGTTAAGTCTAGTTAGTCTATGGAATTGGGTTGGTTATGAAGTTTCTCTGTTGAGTTTTTGCCATGTTGATGAAAGCTCTCGAGAATCTAAGAATTCATGTAATATTCCTCAGTATAATAAAGACTGTCTATGTCAAGCCTGTAGCCAGCATTATATTTAATAATGAAAAGTTAAAGCCATTTCCTCCAAAATCAAGGACAAGACAAGGATGTCTGCTCTCTCCACTCCTCTTTGAATTTGAATATAGTATTAGAATTCCTAGTTAGAACAACAAGGCAAGAAGCAAACACAAAGGAGATCCAAGACGGAAGAAGTAAAAACTCTCACTCTTTGCAGAAGACATGATGCTGTATTTAGATAGCCCCATAGATTACACTCTCAAGTTACTCGAACTGATCAGTGTATAAAATCAGCACATAGGGCCTGGGAGCATGGCCTAGTGTTAGAATGCCTGCCTAGCATGCATGAAGCCCTGAGTTCAATTCATTACCACATACATAGAAAAAGCTAGAAATGTTTCTATGGATCATATGGTAGAGTATTAGCCTTGGGAAAGCCCAAGGACACTGCTCGGGCCCTATGGTCAAGCCCAGGACTGGCAAAAAATAAACAACAACAAAAACTACAACAAAATTCAATGGCTTTCCTTTATGCCAACAGTGAAAAGATGAGGCTGAAATTTGGGAAGCAATTCCTTTTGTAATTGTGTCAAAAAATAAATTAAAATTCCTCACAATTAACTTAACTAAAATGAAGGACCTCTACATTTTACACTTCAAAAATCTGAAAAAAAATTATAGTAGAGCCAAGGAAGTGGAAAAACCTTCCATATTTCTGGATTAGAAGGATTAACATGATGAAAATGATTTTTTGCCAAAAGCCATCCACAAATTCAATGTAATGCCCCTCAATATTCCAACTTCATTCTTTGATGCAGTAGAAGCAATCCCAAAATTCATATGGAACAATAAAAGACCCCAAATAGCAAAAAGAATCCTTAGGAGGAAGAACAGCAATGTAGGAATATCAATACCAAACTTCAAACCATATACAAAGCAGTAGTAATTAAAAACAGCTTGGTACTGGCACAAGTACAGGCCTGAAGACCTAGAATGGTACCTACAGACCTATGGCCACCCAATCTTTGATAAGAGAGCCAAAAGAATAGGGTGGAAGAAAGACCACCTCTTCAACAGTTGGTGCTGACAGAGTTGGCTGCACACTTTCAGAATACTGAAGTTAGATTCGTATATAGCACCTGCACCAGAATCAACTCCAAGAGGATCAAAGATCTCAAGTTTAAAGCAGATATTCTGAAAAAATAGTACAGGAAGGAATAGGAAGAAAACTAGGGCTACTGGGTACAGGTCAAAACTTCCTAAATAAAGACCCAGAAACACAACAAATCAAAGGAAGATTGGATGAATGGGACTGTTTTAAACTGCAGAGCTTCTGAATGGAAAAGGACATAGCTAGCAAGATAAATAGAAAGCTCATAGATTGGAGACAATCTTCACTAGCCATGCAACAGACAAAGGCCTCATACTAAAAATACATACAGCTCAAAAATTTAAATCCCCCCAAAAACAAATCCCCAAAGAAACAACCACCTCATTAACATGTGGGCTGAAGACAATACAATAATGATATTCAAGAGACAATATGTTTCAAATGAACTTTACAACTTGGGTTTGGGGGGGTTGATGATTGGGAGGGAGGGAGTGATAAAAGAGGGAGTGGGCAACAATGTTTGACAAGAAACACACTCATTACCTTAAGTATTTAACTGTAACCACTGTGTACATCACATTGACAATAAAATTAAATTTTAAAAAGATGTAAAGATAGCCTTCTCTGAGAGGAAACAAGAATGGCCAATAGATTCGTAAAAAATGCTGGACACTTTGGCCGTGAAAGAAATGCCAATCAAAACAACACTGAGGTCGGGGAGTTTGGCCTAGTGGTAGAGTGCTTTGCCAAGCAAGCACAAAGACCTGGGTTGATTCCTCTGTCCCACATACATAAAAACATCCGAATTGGTGCTGTGCCTCAAGTGGCAGAGCATTAGCCTTGAGGAAAAATCCCAAGGACAGTGCTCAGGCTCTGTGTTCAAGCCCTAGGACTAGCAAAACAAACATTGAGATTCTACCTCACTCCAGTTAGAATGGCCATTATCAAGAAACGGAATATCATCAGATGCTGAGGGGATACGGCCAAAAGGGACTACTACTACAGTGTTGGTGGAAAGCAGAATGGATGGTCCTCAAAATAATGAACATATAACTCCATATGATCCAGAAAACCTACGCCTGAGCATTTACTCAATTGACCAAACAAGGCCATACTAAATGTACCAGTACATCCATATTCACTGCAGCATTATTTTCCATAGCTAAGATATTGGACCAACTCAAATGCCTCAGTAAATGAATGGATCAAGAAGATGTGGTCTATATACAAATTGGAGTTCTATGCTTCCATTAGAAAAAAAATGATATTGCACAAAATTCATAAGGAAGTGGAAAGACTTGGAAAAGTTATATTAAGTTAAATAAGCCAAACCCCAACAAAAGTAGGATGCATGGTTTCTCTCATTTCTAACAACCAAAAGAAGTCTATGATATTCTGCACCAGAAACCCCAGTAACCCAATTTCTAAGAGTATAAGGCTGTATATAATGAAGGGTGTTGACATGAGCTCCAAGAATTAGAAACAAGATGTTTTATTATATCCTGTATATACTTATTTCTTTGCTTTCTTTTTTTCTGTTTTAGGTTTCTGTATCCTTTGTTTCAGTGTAAGTTTATCCAATCTGTGGAAGGGAAAGGGAATCACAGAAACAGCAGGACAGAAGATGAACTAATGCAATATTCATACTCACTTGATACTATGCTGGAAATGAACTCTACAACTTGCAGGGGACAGGATCGGGTGGGGTAAGTGGGAAAAATGAGAGATGAGGTAACAGTGTTTAAAAACAAATGCACTCCTTACATTACTTTTGTAACTGTAACTCTCTGCTCATCATCTTTTCCATAAAGATAATGAAAAGAATGTCGATATACTATTTTAAGAAACAGTGTATATATATATATATATGAACATTAACATTCTAACATAACTTTCATACTCAATATTAATGGTATGAAAATTTGTATTAATATTTATAATAATTAGCATATGAAAATTTAATAATGCCTTATAAATTCTATGAATCAAAAGTTTTGACTTTACATTTATTTCTTAACATGTTTGGACACTAACATATCTACATATTCCTTACAAAAATAATTTCTGTGTACTAAATTTTTCACACTTCAATCTGAGAAGCACAAATTCAATCATTAGGTATTCTCCTGGAGCTGTGAGGACCCAGTGAGAGTCACACATGGCTGAGCACTGAGATGGAAGAATGAATTGCTGTAAGGAAATGGTGCCCATCAGCATTCAATAATTCTTCACAAGTGCTAAGCCCATGAAAAATAAATAATAAAAAAGAAATAGAGGGAAGAAATGAATGTGCCAAGTTGAAAGCAAATTACAAATTTCAAATTGAATATTTAAGGTAATAATAAAGCATATCACTGGTGCATTTTCAAGCTTTGGGAAGAAGTTAACACAGACAATTCATCACTAGCTGCATACATATGTATATCACATATTATCTGACTACTCTATCAGAAGTCACGTAAGGAGAAGTTCTAATAAAAAGCATTCAGCACATATTAGTAAATTTTACAATTTTCTTGGTTTCTCTGTGTGTTCTTAATTATTTTTGATGAAATAATTTAAATTTTTCATTGTGTTTTCAAACATGGGCTCTTTACTAGGTAGTGTAGAGAGTATAACCTGAGGTGAAAAGGAAGAGGGCTTTGACTCTGTACAAAGCATTGATGCCCTGGACCCCATAACATTCTATATCAGGGGATAGATCTTGAGGCTAGGCTGGTAGTATACAGGATACTGAGATGAGAAGAGTCCTGTCCTTGGGTCTACAATATAGATATTTTCTTAGAGCAACGCTGGATGGAGGTCTTCTTTGTAAGCAAGGAGCATGCCACAGTTGGAGATGTATAAAATTGCTTTCTCAAGGAAGCATAATGTTGGTGTCCACTAAAAGGTAATAATGATAATGATAATGATAATGATAATAATAATAATAATAATAATAATTGCATAAAGAGAAAATTAGATTAAAAGGAGGAATCAATTTTCCATTGGGGGAAAAAGAACATACTTATATTTGATGCCCTGTTTTTCTTTATAGATCTGGCTCAAGAACATATACATACATGGCTGGGAGTTTAGCCTAGCGGTAAGAGTGCTTGCCTAGCATCCATGAAGACCTGGGTTCGATTCCTCGGCACCATATACAGAGAAAAAGCTGGAAATGGTGTCATGGCATAAGTGGTAGAGCTCTAGCCTTGAGAAAGTCCAAGGACAGTGCTCAGACCCTGAGTTCAAGCTCCAAAACTGGCAAAAAAAAAAGTTAAGAATAAATACATACATACATACACACACACACACACACACACACACACACACACACACACACTAAGCTGCATGTAGTAAATTCACTTGAACATGCCCTTGAACCATACTAAACTGAATGAAAAAAAATGAAACAAATGAAATATCATGTGTCTTTTCCTGATTTACTCTAGCTTCCTCCCAGTAACTGTGCATATTGACTATGAATGGGCTTTGAATTGGTAATTCTTGCATTATCCAATAAAGGTGCCAAATTGAATCCATAGAAGACAAAGTAAAGGGCTGGGAGTTTGGCCTAGTGGTAGACTGCTTGCCTACCATGCATTTAGACCCTTAGGGCTCAGGCCCTAAGTTCAAGGCCTAGGACTGGCAAAAAATATTAACCTAGAATTAGTTGCAGATTTTCTGTAAATGGGGTAAAATATTAGTTTGTATACATAGATCACCCAATTGTTTCGCTTCACCATTGCAGGGACAGAATAATTAGTTAAAAGTCCACTAGCAGGGGCTGGGTAGCATGGCTTAGTAGAGCTCTAGTCCTGAGATAGCCCAAGGACAGTGCTCAGGTCCTGAGTTCAAGCCCCAGGATTGGCAAAAAAAATATCCACTCCCCTTACTTTGGGAGACTGTAATAGTATATCTAATTGTGTGAATTGGTAAGGTCTCAAAAGCAAGAGACATTCATTTATTGGTCATTTCATAAGGAGCATGATGGTACTCTGTGATATGACTCTCCCCACATATTCACTCAGACTTCCAGGCTAAATGCATTCAGGCTATCTTTTTTAGTACATGGCTTTCAAGCTTGATGGAGTCATGATTGTTCTTGCTTGTCATCAGTTAGTGTGAGAAAGCTACAAAAACATGGCAACCTTTGGTTTGGTTTGGTTTTATGAACATTGTACTAATAATTACTATTCTCAATTTAGTGACTGAAACTTAGTTATGCAATTATACTTTACCTTTAATGATTGATCTTGACAGTCTGGTTATGTCTCAGGTTAAATGGTCGTGTGATATTTTGTGAAATGATAAAAAGTCATTTTTATAAGCCACCTGTTTTCATTATGGGATCCTCTACTTTATTCTGCAGGTTGAATATTTGTTTCTTTCTTGAATAGAGTGTAATCAACACAAAAACAAACACGCTGAGTATTTTCTCTGTTGCTTAGAAGCAGTCATATATAAATTGGATACTGAAATAAGCTCAGATAGTAAAGGATTCCCTTTGAATCCATTAAATAATCATCAAAATATTGAACTGAAGCAAAGACAAATCCTAACTGAGGATTTATTAACATGTTGGAAATATAAGATGAATGAGGATGTTCTCAATTCTAAAGCAATTTGGTTATGCTTCATCATTTTTATTTATTATTAAGTATCTGTAACAGGAGCCAGCACCTCCTACGAGCATGATGAATGCACAAACATTTTAAGCTATTTACTGTTTGATATCTATAACTATAAATTAATCCCAAGGAAGCATGATAGCATGATTAGTAATGTTAAAGTGTTTCTGAAATTAGATTAGTACTTTAATAAGTGAAAATACTACCTCAAAAGTCTTGCACAGACAGCAGAAAAAAAAGAAGTATCACCTCCACCACACATCAAATAAATATCATGATACAGACTGGCGAAAATATTGTATAAATTGTATGAAGACAAATACATAGGAACTTTTCAAACATACATTTAGTATTATTCATGTTGTAGAATATATAGTAGGCAGGAAAAGTAATTTCAAATTCAGAAAGGCCAGCTATTAGGAAGAGCCCAAAATATATAATACACACTGATGTGTGGGATAAAATACAACGCCTAAGTAAAGACTGTGAGACTTCTTAGTAGGAAACATCTCTCAGGTGCACCCGTGGCTACCATTACAGTGGCAGTGAGAATGAATGCAGGCCTGGGTACTAACTGCATTGTACATAAGGAGACATTTTTTATTTGCTGTTAGCATCATTAAAATTCTGTCCATTGTTTTTGTTTACTTTTCTTAACATTTAACAATGTTAAGGCATGCAGTGTGAAACCTTGACACATCTTTAGATTTTGAAACTGTATAGACTAGGTTACTATGAAATGTAAACACTCAATCATGCTCTGGAATAGCAGCAATAATTCTATTTAATTATTTTCAGGGGACCTATTATCCGACCCATTTACCTGGAGTCCTTCCTACACTGTAATTTTCATTGTTCTACAGTCAGACTGGCTTCTTTTACTTTCCACAAATGAGAGAAGGTAAAGACTTTGATGCCCTCCAATTCTGCCCATTTTCAGTACATGACAAGATTTCATTCGTTTGTAGGGATAAATAGTATTCCTGTACAATATTTTCTTTATCTGGTCTGTCAGAGCATACCTGGATTGATTTCATATCTTGGGGATTTTGATTAGAACTTTAATATACACAATAAATGCAGACAACTCGGAATAACAGGTTTCATTTATTTTAGATATTTACCCAAAAGTTCAACAGTTAGCACAATCTGTAGATCTATATTTCTTTTGGTGGGCAATACTCAATTGATTCTTCTAATTATTACATCTTATATTTCTACCAATGTTATATTAATTTTCTTTTTCTCTACATCCTTCCTGGTATTTATTATTTTTATGCTTTTGATAATAGACACTCTAGCTAGTAAAGAATTTATTATTATTTATTATCTAAGTTTCCTATCTTAATACCAATATCTGGGAGCAAATTTGATTATAATTTTTCATGTATTTGTTGACCATTTTTATTTTCTTGTTGAAACATATCCATCTCATTGGCTCATTTTTTAAACTGGATTGTATGATTTTCGGTTGTACTTGAACTTTTTGAGTTCATTATATGTCTTGGATATTAATTCTTTGTTAAAAGTATAGGTTAAAAATTAGGAAGTGGCACTGTGGTGCAAGGGGTAGGGCAGTAGACTTGAGCTGAAAAGCTTAGGAACAACACTCAGGCCCAGAGTTCAAGACCCACAACCAAAAAATAATTTTTTTAAGCCAGGCGGGTAGCTCACGCATGTAATCCTAGCTAATCAGGAGGCAGAGATCTGAGGATCAAACTTCAAAGCCAGCCACGGAGCAAAAGGACCACAGACTCTTATCTCTCATTAACCTCTACAAAATGGGAAGTGGGGCTTGGCTCAAGGGTTGGGTGGTAGCCTTGAGCTGAAGAGCTCAGGGACAGCACCCAGACCGAGTTCAACCCCCCCCACACACACATATTTCTTTTCTCTTTTGTCCTCCTTATGGTTAATTTAATGTGGTTACTGTATCTGATTTTGTTACCTGGTATATATTGTGTGTGTGTGTATATATATATATATATGTCTATATATATATATATATATAGACATATATATGTTTGTTTATTTGAAATAGGAGGGGAAGGGGGAAACAGTATTATTGGGAGGGGATGGGGGGAGGAAAACAGGGACAAAAACATGAGAAGGTACCAATGTGCGAGAAGCAACACACCCAGAACCCCTCTATACATTACCTAACAATAAAATTTTAAAAAATATGCATGTACATATATGTGTGTATGTGTGTGTGTGTGTGTGTGTGTGTTCTCCCGTTTTGTAGGTTTCCTATTCAACATGTTCTTGTTCTGATTGCACAAAATCTTCTGAATTCATACAATCCACATCTCTTGCAAATTCTGTCAGGATTGGCCACTACACTAAAAACTAAATTGAAAAATTATTAACAAGCAAAGAGAATATAAAGTTCAAATGGAATTGCTCTTGAAAGGCACACATTTATAGCAGGGTTCTGGTGGCTCACAACTCTAATCCTAGCTACTCAGGAGGCTGAGATTTCAGAATGGCAGTGTGAAGCCAGCCTAGGTAGAAAATTCCATGAGACTTTTCTGTGGCTGTGTGGGTCAAAGTGGACTGGTAGCCTTTAGCAACAGAGCTCAGGTACAGAAGCCAAGACCTGCATTCAAGCCTCATGACTGACAAAAAAAGCAGAAAGAAAGAGACAGACAAACAGAAAGACAGAAAGAGAAAAGATGGGAAGATGGCAGTGGTTCAGTGTGAGATGTACTGAGCTCCTGCCAAGATTCAAGTTCTGGCAATGCAGGAGACAGTTCTTTACCAGAAATTGATCCTAAGTAAGCTCTATCACCACAGAGATCTCAGGCAGAGAGGGAAAAGAAAAGCATAATACTAGCAGGAGAAGACAGCTTGGATTCCCACCAGCCCCGGGGAGACAAAGGCTCTTCTAAATCAGAGCAGAGACAGTGCTTCTCAGCAGCACAGACCTGCCAGGTGCAGACAGAGCCACACAGAGCCTGCACGAGCCCAGAGCCGACACCCGGCCGGGTACGGACCTGCCAGCTTCACGGAACCCGACAATCCAGCAATTTGTGAGTACCTCCGAGGAGAAGTTTCCACTTCTGCTCGCGGAATGGCATTAGAAGGGAGCCCCTCCCCCTCCAGCTGAGAGCAGTGCCATCTTGACTGCTGGCAAGGACCCGGCCAAAGCAATCAGAGCCTGAGATGTGTTGCTAACAACACCATCTTTCTAACTGGCAAAGGATTTCCCAGAGATCCCTTAGCCAGAAATCCGGCCCCAGAGTTGCTGAAGTCCATCCCCTGCGCCAGCCACAGACTGGGTAAACAAAGCCACCAGTGGATCTTTCAGCTTTGTTTTACCAATCAAGCAATCTGATCCGAAAAACCGCAAAGCCAAATCACAAGAGAAAAAGACTTTGTGAAGTGTTTAGGTCCCGAATTTAGTGGAGACACAAGTTTCCGATCCTGCACATCCACCCCTCAAAAAACAGAATACCCTTTTTATTTTTTTCTACCCCATTTCACTTGCATTTTTAGGTGTTCATACTTTTGTCTTTGCCATTTAACCTACACCTTTTTTTCTAATGTTATGATTCATTCCTTTTTTTTTCTCCTCTCTTTTCCCGCAATCCTTCTGTCATTGTGGTCATTCCTAGAAACACAGTGACAGCTCTGGGTACAGTCTGAATAAAAACAATATCCATAATGATACAGTCACCAGCTTTTTAAACTCTTGGTTCTCAACCCTAGTATCTCTTGAGTAAGAACTCAGGACAGTGAGGAATCTCCCCCCACCTTTTCTTTCTTTTTTGTTTTTTGTTTGTGTGTGTGTGTGTGTATGTGTGTGTGTGTGTGTGTGTGTTCTGTTTTCTTTTATTTTATTGTTGTTTTGTTTTTTTTTCTTTTTAAAATTTGTATCATTGAAATCTCCTATATCTACCTCGCTCTTTTCTCTATATATTATTCTTATTACTATTCTTATTTTCATAAGTTTTATCTAAGTTCATCTAAACTTTCTACTTAAATATTCTGTCTATCACCTTAGGTCAATTATCCTTACACGATACCTTTTCTTCATTACTATAATAATCTGACACTCCTGCATTATTCTTTTCCTACCTCCTTTGTCGTCTTTCATATTATTTTTCTATCTCTGGACGTCTGTTCATCCTTTAACTCTAATAATGCATGGATCTATATTTCATGGTTGTTGAGCAATGCTGTGTATCTAGGTGTTCAATTATACTCTAAGTCCAGAGGGACTTAAATACAATAGAGATTGGATTGAGGGGATTATTGTTTTGGTCATAAATTGGTCATCTGTGATATATTAGATTTGTATGTAAGTGCACAAAAAGAAAGAGAGAGTGATATTACCAATCTAAAAGAGTGAACATCTATTGCCAGCCAACTAAAAAAGTCTAGGTTGGTTATATCTGAAAAATTATAATCATGTTTAGTTTAATCTTCCTCCCATTTTCAAATGGGCAGAACAAGAAACTCAAGAAAAATGTCAAATCAAGGAATAGCATCTCCCACCCAACATAAACAGGCAATGGAGCAGTCAGTGGCAAATCTAGAGGAGAGCCTTCTAATTAGTAAACATCATTAATGAAAAGTGTGAAAACATAAACAAAGAGATAAGGGAGGAAGCCACAGCTAAACAAGAGGAAATCATAAACAAGGTGATAAGTGAAAAAGGGAAAGCCATAAAGGAGGCCATAATAAAGGTTTTTCAAACAAAAATGGACAAATTCATAGAATCCACAAAGAAAAAGGTGACCAAACTCCAACAAATGACTAAAGAGAATAAAGTTGCTGAGCTAACCACTCAAATGGAAATCAAGGAGCTAAAGAAATCCATACATGATCTAAAAAAAGAGATGCAAGGCATCAAAAGTGAACAATTAGAAGCAAGGGAGATGAAGAATAAAGTAGACAGCTTTGATAGCAGGTTAGACAATGCAGAAGAGAGAGAATTTCCGGGGTTGAAGATATTTCATTGTTATAGAGAAAGAACAGAAAATGAGTCAATTCAAATCTAGGAAATATGAGAAAACGCTACAGGAGGTCCAAGATACAATTAGGAAGCCTAATTTAAGGCTAATTGGTATTGAGGAGGGTCTGCAGAAAGAGGTCAATGGTATTGGAAATATACTTCAGGGAATCATCTCAGAGAACTTCCCAAATATTCAGAAGGGCAGGCCTATCCAGATACAAGAAAATTTTAGAACCCCAAACAGACCTGACCAGAAAAGGACATCCCACCGCCACATTATAATATGAACTGGATCAATAGAGACCAAAGATAGGATCCTAAAAGCATCCAGGGAGAAGAGAACAATCACATCTAAAGGCAAACCAATCAGAATAACCCCAGCTTTCTCAGCAGAGACCATGCAAGCAAGAAGAGATTGGAAGGATATATGCCATGCCCTGAAATCAAATAACTACCAACCAAGAATACTATAGCCAGCTAAGCTCTCATTCATAACTGAGGGAACAATAAAAACATTCCATTCCAGGGAAAAGCTGCAACATTATGTAGCAACAACACCAACATTACAGAAAATTCTCAAAGATGTTCTACACATAGAAAACCAACACATGTGTAATACAGAGAAAGACATGGCACCTAAAACTCATAACATCTAAGTACCACAAAAACTATCAAGACACAGGCCCTAATGAAAGATTGTAAAAATGGCAGGAACTAATAAATATTTCTCAATCCTGACTCTCAATATCAATGGACTTAACTCTCCAATTAAACGGCATAGGCTGTCTAGTTGGATCAAAAAGCAAGATCAATCGTTCTTCTGTATTCAAGAGACTCATCTTTCCCCCCCAAAATCATTTTTTGAAAGTGAGAGGTTGGAATAAACTCTATCAAGGTAATGGCCTCCATAAACAGGGTAGAGTTGCCATCTTCATAACAGATAAAATAGACTTCAAACTATAATTAGTGAGAAAAGACAAAGAAAGTTACTACATACTACTAAAGGGATCTTTCCTCCAGGAGGACATAACCATCCTAAATATCTACACACCTAATCCCAGAGCTCCGAACTTCATCAAGCAAACTTTACTCTCACTGAAACCATACATAGATTGAAACACAATGATTGTTGGTGACTTTAACACACCACTCTCACCTATGGACAGATCAACAAGGCAAAAACTCAACAGAGAAACCTTAGAACTGAACAACTATATAGACCAACTAAATGTAACAGACATCTGCAGAATATTCCACCCAGCAACAACACAATATACATTTTTCTCAGCAGCACATGGAACATTTTCCAAAAAGGACCACATTTTAGGGCATAAAATAAACCTGGACAGATTCAGAAACACTGAAATTATTCCCTGCACTCTCTCAGACCACAAAGGCATCAAAATGGAACTGAACACCCATCTCCACCAACAAAAACCCTGTAACTCATGATGATTGAACAACACATTGTTGAATCACCAATGGGTCATCGAAAAGATCAGAACAGAAATCCAACAGTTTATGAAATTTAACAAAAAGGAGCACAAAAAAAAAACAGATCCTTTGGGACACGGCAAAGGCAGTACTCAGAGGAAAATTTATAGCTCTGAGTGCCTACAATAACAAATTGGAAAAATCGTAACAAACAATTTAATGTGTCACCTTAAGCTCCTGGGAAAAAGAGCAACAAACCAACCCTAATCCCACCAGAAGGAAGCACATTATTAAAATCAAAGCAGAATTAAATGAATTGGAATCCAAAAAAAACAGAAAGAATGAAAAAACAAGGAGTTGGTTCTTTAAAAGAATTAACAAATTTGACAAACCCTTAGCAAATCTTACCAAAAAAAGAAGGGAGCATACAGAAATAAGCAAAATCACAGACGAAAATGGTAATATCATGACACAAATTACCAAGATCCAGAGTGTCATGAGGGAATACTTCTCAAACCTTTACACCAACAAATTTGAGAATCTAGAAGAAATGGATGAATTCCTAGCCAATATTAACATACACACACTGAACCAAGAAGAACTAACCCAACTCAACAGGCCTATTTCAAGCACTGAAATAGAAATGGCAATAAGACACCATCCACCTAAGAAAAGCCCGGGGCCAGATGGATTCACAGCTGAATTCTATAAGGTCTTTAAAGCAGAGCTCACACCAATAATCCTCAAGCTCTTCAACAAAATTGAAAATGAAGGTTCTTTACCAAACTCATTTTATGAAGCCAGTATAACTCTCACCCCCAAACCAGACAGAGATTCATCAAAGAAAGAGAACTATAGACCTATTTCTTTGGTGAACATCGATGCAAAATTTCTCAACAAAATACTGGCCAACCGTCAACAACAATTTATCAAAAAAATTATACACTATGATCAAACTGGATTCACAGGGAGGCAAAGCTGGTTCAACATATGCAAATCAATTAATATAATTCAACACATCAACAGGAGCAAGGACAAAAATCACATGATTTTCTCAATAGATGCAGAAAAGGCATTTGACAAGATCCAACACCCCTTCATGTTAAAAGCTCTGGAGAAATTAGGAATCCATGGAACATTCCTCAGTATGATAAAGGCTGTGGATGACAAACCCACAGCTATTATACTTAATGGCGAAAAGCTAAAGCCATTCCCTCTAAAATCAGGAACGAAACAAGGATTCCCACTCTCTCCACTCCTCTTTAACATAGTATTAGAATTCCTAGCCAGTGCAATAAGGCAAGAAGCAAGCATAAAGGGGATCCAAATGGGGAAAGAGGAAGTAAAACTTTCCCTTTTTTTTTTGCCAGTCCTGGGCTTGAGCTCAGGGCCTGAGCCCTGTCCTTGGACTTTCTCAAGGCGAGAGCTCTACCACTTGAGCCTCAGCACCACTTCCAACTTTTTTCTATATGTGGTACCGAGGAATCGAACCCGGGTCTTCATGCATGCTAGGCAAGCAATTTAATCACTAGGCCAAACTCCTGGCCCCTAAAAACTTTCCCTTTTTGCAGATGACCTGATTCTGTATTTAAAAAATCCTATAGACTCTACTCCCAAGCTCCTTGAGCTGATTCAAAACTTTGGAAGGGTAGTTGGTATAAAATTAACCCTCAAAAATCAACTCCCTTCCTCTATGCCAACAGTGAGAGGAATGAGGCAACAATCAGGAAAGCAACTCCTTTTGCAATAGCCTCAAAGAAAATAAAGTACCTAGGAATTACTTTGACTAAGAATGTAAAGGACCTTTTTGATGAAAATTTTAAAACCCCGAAAAAGGAAATTAAGCGGAACTGAGGAAATGGAAAAACCTTCCATGCTCCTGGATTGGAAGAATCAACATCATGAAAATGACAATCTTGCCAAGGGCTATCTACAAACTCAAAGCAATACCCATCAATATCCCAACGTCATTTTTTAAAGAAATAGAAGAGGCAATCCAAAATTTCATATGGAATAATAAAAGACACCATATAGCAAAAACACTTCTTAGCAGAAAGAACAGCACAGGAGGAATTTCAATACCAAACTTTAGACTCAATTACAGAGCTATAATTATCAAAACAGCTTAGTACTGTCACAAGAACAGGCCTGAAGACCAATGGAATAGAACTGAGGACCCAGGTATTAAACCACAGACTTATGGCCACCTAATCTTTGACAAGAGAGCCCCCAAAAAATAGAATGGAAGAAAGACAGCCTCTTCAACAACCTGTGCTGGCAGAACTGGTTAAGCACGTGCAGAACTAAAGTTGGATCCTTCTTTGTCACCCTGCACTAAAATTAAATCCAAATGGATCAAAGACCTGGAGGTAAAAGCTGACACACTGAAAACTTTACAAGAAGGAATAGGAGATACACTAGGCCTCCTTGGCACAGGTCGAAAGTTTCTTAATAAGGATCAAGAAACACAACAAATCAGAGAAAGGTCTGGATAAGTGGGACTGCATTAAACTGTAGAGCTTTTGTATGGCAAAGGACATAGCTAGTAAATAAGTAGGAAGCCTACAGAGTGGGAGAAGATCTTCACCAACCATACAATGGACAAAGGCCTCATATCTAAAATATATCAACAGCTCAAAAAATTGAATCACTCCAAAACCAATCTCCAAAGTAACAATCATCCCATTAAAAGATGAGCCATAGACTTAAAGAGAGTCTTCTTTGAAGAAGAAATAAGAATGGCCTTTAGACACATGAAGAAATGCTCAACATCTCTGGTCATAAAAGAAATGCAAATCAAAACAACTCTAAGATTCCACCTCACTCCAGTTAGAATGGCCAGGATCAGGAAAACAAATAACAACAGATGCTGGAGAGGATGTGTGCTGTTGGTGGGAGTGCAAACTCTTTCAACCACTATGGAAAGCAGTATGGTAGTTCCTCAAAAGGCTAAACATAGACCTCCCCTATGACCCAGCAATTCCACTACTTGGCATTTACCCAATCATCCAGAAACAAGGACATACTCCATCCAGTAGCCCAACGATGTTCATTGCAGCACTATTTAAAATAGCGAACATATGGAACCAACCTAGATATTCCTCAGTTGATGAGTGGATCAACAAGATGTGGTATTTGTACACAATGGAATTCTATGTGGCTGTCAGAAAGAATGACATCACCCTATTTGTTAGGAAATGGAAAGACTTAGAAAAAAATCATATTAAGTGAAGTAAGCCAGACTCAAAGAATTTAGGGTCAGTGGTTTCCCTCACTTGTCATAATCAGTAGAAACCTTGGACTCTCCTGGCAGAGATTTGCAATAGAGCAAAACCTTAATACATAAGGCCATATAGTATGACGCTAAATGAATGGACCTCTAGGATGTAGAAACAAAAGCCATGTAATGAATGATTGTTGTCCTTAATGTACTATGTTATCTCTCATCTCTTTTGTTTTCTCTTGGTTATCTCATATTGTTACAGTATCTCACTTTGTTATCTGATATATCGGATATATTTTTATTTGGTTATTTGAAATAGCATAGGGAAGGGGGGAAACAAGATGAGGGGTGGGGGTGGGGGGAAGAGAAATGGGGACCAAGGCATGTGAAAGGGTATCAATGTATGTGAATTAATGCAACTTCTATCTGGCAAATATCATGTAACCCTTCTACAATAAAAATATATGGAAAAAATAACAAAGATGGCCATAAAGGGAATGAAAATCAAAACAACTCTGAAAGTCCATTTCACCTCAGCTAGATAAGCCAACATTGTGAATTTAAACAACAAATTTTGGCAAGGGGAAAAAGAAAACTTATTGCAATGTTGATGGGAACATAAACTAGTACAACCACTCTGGACAGCAGTCTGGAGGTTCCTCAAAAAAAGTAAACATAGATCTTCCTTATGACCCAGACATACCAATATTGGGCATCTACCCAGAACATACAAGGCAGGATACTGTAAAGACAGTTGTACATCTACATTCAGTGGTGCACTATTCATATTAGCCAAGTTGTGGAAACAGTCCAGATCCCTTCCAACAGATGAGTGTATTTAAAAAATGGTCCCTATATATAATGAAATTTTATACAGCCATTAGAAAGAATGCTATTATGTCATTTGCATGGAAATGGATGGACCTAGAACCAAGCATTTAAGTGAGGTAAAGCCAAGCTCAGAGACAAATGGTGCATATTTTCTCTAATAATCAGAAGCTAGGTCTAAAATATACTGGGAGGTAATAAATTATACAGATCTCTAGGCATTCACACAAGTGAGACCAGAGGAGAGTATTCTTAGGAACAAAAAGGCACAATGCCTTATGTGTATGTGTAATATTTATCAAAGTGAAGTCAAGAGGGTTTTTTTTCATTTTGATGTTTTGTTTTCTTTTTTCCCCTTTATGTTCTGTTTGTTTGTTTCTATGCCTTTAGGAATAAAAAAATATGCACAAAAAGGAAGGACAGAGGGTGAACAAATGCAATAATAATATTCAATGGATATGTTGAGAATGAACTATACAACTCATGAGTGGGCTGGGAGAAATAAACTGGGAGATGGCGAGGGAAGGGGTGACTGTCTAAAAAGAAATGTACTCTCTCCCTGACTTATTTAGCTGCAACTCTTCCATACACCAGGTTTATACTAATAAAAAAAATTAAAGAATAAAGTAAAAAAAAGAAAGATAGAAAGAAAGAAAAAAAAGAAAGAAGAGAAAACCATAACCATGTAAGATAAGATGTTATTCTTTTTCTCAAATCAGGCAATATACCCACGTTTCTGTGTTTAAGGCATAGATGTCTTTGGAAAAACATTGTTCAGTGTACCGTATTATTTAAGATACTGAAGAAAAATATTAAAATTAGTTAATTAAAAAGGAATTGTTAAGCAACAACCACCCCCAAAATAAGTTTATTTTGAACCATGGCTTTGGTTCTCACAATGCTGCCAAATTCATTAGTTTGAAATGACCAAATCTAATAATACTCCTGAAATAATGATGTTGAATTTAATGTCTATGTGTAAGTTTCAAAAATCATACTTTTATTTTAGCTAACCCAAAATACTATATCTCATGCCTTACATATCTGATATCATGGATAATGTGTATTTAGGAAAAAACTAAACATTGTTTTCTCCTTATAATTTAGATAGCAACCTGGCAAGATAGCCATAGTTATTAACCAAGTTGTAACAATGATTAAAATATTATCAGCCTTCTTTCCTTTATTATAAGAAGGTAAGGTTTTTATTTGTGCTTTAAAAACTGAATACCATTTTTAATCTGTGCAGAAAGAAATTTATGCCATAAATAAGAGCATCTGCAAAGGTTTCAGGATGTGCATAAAATTTCCTGCAAATTCTGTCGGTTTATTTGGTCTGATAAGAAAAAAATATACTTCCTGATTAATCTAGAATGATATAATTGAATATATTGAATTCTCAGAGATATTTGAACATTTCATCATATATTAGTAAAATTAAAAGTAGTAATTATGGTGGTTTTATTAGTGATCTGCACAGAAATATATATCATTACTCTTTTGCTGTATGAGACACAAGCTTAGCTGCTACCAAATCAAACTTAGACACTCTTTTCCTGCTTTCTGTGGCTGGAGTAAAGAAAAGTAATACAGATGAGTAAAATGTAAAGTAAAGGAGCTTTAATGTTCTAGGGCCTGGAAAATTCAAGGTTATTTCCAGGGTATGTGGTGAAGAATTATGGCTGTATTGTCTCATTTCAAGAAGGCAGAAAAGACTCAAGTGAGTGCATATGAGAAGTGCAAACGCAGCTGCCTTCATCATCATCAAATCTCTCTTCAGGTATATAAAAAAGAAGAAGCTGCAGAGAAAATGACAATCATCTATTGAGGTCAGACTTCACTGGCCTAATCACCATTTAAAGGTCCTACTTAATACATTCATGGTAGTAAATAAATTTCCCTATGAATTTTGGGGGGAATATTTGAACCTGGATGTTATAGTATGTTTGGTAAATATTTGAAGAAGAAATCCAGAATGGTAACTCTCCTGAATAATTGAGTTTTGGTCATCTAGGTATTGAATCTGTGGGAAGGATTGATAGAGTGCTATGGCGAGCATTGTGTAATGTTCACTATTAGAACCATTTAAACACTTTGGACATTTAATATTTAAACATTTAACCATTAAAACATTTTGCTATAAAAGATAGGCAATGCAGGAAACAGATACTGTTTCCACAATTTATTAACAACCCAGTAGAGAGATAACAACAAACCATCTTACTTACAAAAGAATACATAACATAAATTTTATGTTTTAAGAGGATATGAATTGATTAAACCATTTTGGCTCATCATCCATCCTTTATTTTAGAAATAGATCTCAGGCCAGAAGTTTGGCCTAGTCGTAGAGTGCTTGCCTAGCATGCACAAAGACCGGGGTTCAATTCTTCAGTACCACATACATAGAAAAAAGCTGGAAGTGGTGCTGTGGCTCAGGTTGTAAGACACTAGCCTTGAGAATGCCCAAGGACAGTGCCCAGCCCCTGAGTTCAAGACCCTGAGTTCAGAAATGGCAAAAAAAATAAAAATGAAAAGAAAGAAAGAGGTCTCTAGTATTATAATAAAAGTATATATTGGAAACTCACTTAACAAAAATATAATATGGAGAAGCATGAAGGGCAGATATTTTCATGTTTGAGCAAAAACTGAAATTAACTTTTCTTGGAGACTAAGAAAGAACAATAGCTTTATGGATTTCAGTGTAGATTCCTCCATTTAGGAATTATGGAATTTTGAAAAAAAATGAATATTAAAGTTAGACACAAATTAGGACACTGTTGTTTCCTGTCTGTAATCTTAGCTACCCACAAGGCTAAGATTTGAGGATCACCGTTTAAAATCAGAAGGGCAGGAACATCCAGGGGACTTTTTATCTCTAATTAACATCTGAAAAAGCCAGAAGAAGAGGTATGGTTTAAGTCATAGAATGTTAGTCTTGAGTGAAAAGTTAAGGGCCAGACACTACTCCCAGTTCCTTAATCCAGGCCCTAGTACTAGAACACACACACACACACACACACACACACACACACACACACACACACACACAGAGTAGACGCAAGTCTGTCTAAAGCCTTCTCTTTTTTTCTCTTTTTGGGAAAAACTTAATGATGACAGTATTATGGAGGATATGTGTAAATCCATTTTGTCTGCTATAGATAGAGTTTGGAATCCAGAGAAACTATTTTAGTATGTTCTCATCTGAATATCCTCTTGTGAGTAGAAACTTTGTACTGGTAAAGTAATTTCTTCAAATATTGAACTGTTAAAAACAATAGACAAGCCAAATGCACAAAATCATGACTAGGTTAGAGCCCAAAAATGAGTGATTTAAAATCAGACCTACAAAATAATATATGAAATAAACATAGGAGAAACATGTGATGACTTTGGAGTAAAGGAGTTCAGGAAATACTTTCCTAAATATGCGGGGAAAACAAATAAAATGTAAAGCTTCCTCTGAACTTCCCTGGTTTGCAAAAATACAAGCTCCAAAAGATGTAGTACACAAATAAATCTAAATAAATCTTACTGGCAAAGGAAAACTGAACTCAAAACCCAGGAGAGGAATCTAGAGGTTGACAGTTAGAAACACAGTATCTCAGGCTACCATTTGTTCTTCTAAGAGTTCATTCATGTGTTCCTAAATTATTTATGTTTCCTGTTTTCCTCCATTCCACTATTAATGTGGTAGATTAAATTGAGTTTATATTCCTATTTCCTATTTTTCAATTATTTTAACTACTTGTACAAAGGAGTTTCCACTTAATAAAATTTTATGAATACAATGCATCTTGATCAACGTCACCCTTTCTAATATTTTTCATCCATCCCTCCACTCCTATTTTCAATATTTTATGATACACATTGGCTTCCTGATTGCATTCTTCCCTTCTCCTCTTCATTTATACCTTTCCTCCTTACTCCACCCCACTCCTTTCGAGTATCTGTGCCTACTTTCATTTTATGTTTTGCTCTCATGCAACGATGAATTAATTTCCCACTATTCCTGTTTATCTGCCTATGTGATAGCAATTTCATAGACTGAATGAATCCTCATGGGGTTAGAGAGAAAGCCTCTCTCCCCATTCTAGGTAAGAAAAGGGACATTGGATTATAAAAATGAAGCAAACATTGAAGGAATTTATAAGCCAGATGTTCATTGAGGCTGAAATCTGACGCAGGCCCGTGGCTTACGAGTATGAGTATTAAAGAAGCTGAGAACTTGGAGTATCATGATTCAAAGAGGCTCAAATAATGGAGCACCAAACATGAGGAAGAAAAGTCAGGAGAGCAGGAAGGCTTGAGATCACTCCCATATCCTAAGTAAACAACAACAATTTTAAAAAAAAATAAGAGGAAAAGGATCACGATTACACTCCACTAACAGTATAGTAGCATCCCCTTCTGGCCACAACCCCACCAGACTCGGTTGTTATTAGATTTCTTGTTAATGGCCATTCTAACTGGGCTGAGGTGGAATCTCAAAGGATCAGTAAGGGGAAGAGATCGAGAGGTCAGTGAAGGAGTATGGTTTTTAAAAGATCATGTCAGTATGTAAAGATGATATAATCAAAGTCTGAAAAGTTTATAACTAATATGTGCTAAAAAGTACTTTTGATTATCTTTATTACAATGCTGCAATTTAAACTTGGTGCCTTATTCTTGCTAGACGTCACTCTTAAGACTTGAGCCATGCCCCCATTCCTATTTTCTTTTAGTGACTTGTCAGAAGAAAAACAAAGCAGTGCTGTGGAATGTTGTGGTTCACACATGTAATTCTAGATACAGAGGCTGAGATCTGAAGATCGTGGTTCAAAGCAGCCTGGGCAGAAAAGTTCATGAGACACATCTCCATTTAGCCATGAGAAAACCAGAAGTGTCATGTGGCTCAAAATGGTGGAGTGCTAGCCTTGAGCAAAAGAGCTCAAGGACAGTACCTAAGCCCTGAGTTCAAGCTTCAAAATTAACAGGAAAAAAATGTATTCAGTTAAGTCCCAACATGACAAGTATTTTCTAGTATTGACTACTCGCACATATCATATTGCATTTTAATGAAATATTTAGGCTATATGATTACCCATGGAATTACAATGTACCATGTATGAAATCATTGTATATTATTTTTTCATCAATTTTAAGTGTAAGTGTAAAATAGATTGCCAGGAAATAGTGCAAACCAATTTAATAATACTATCATAAGAATTAGTAAGAAATATTTTTAAAATTAATTCATTCTTAAATAATTTAAAATAAAAATAATAGCAATAAAATATTATGAAAAAGGGCTATCACTTATGCTAAATAAACATAATTTCATCCATGTTCAAAGATATCTCTTTGGCCAGGACCTGGTAGCTCATACTGTAATCTCAGGAGGCTGAAATCTGAGGATATGAGCCCAGGAAGGAAATGCCATGAGATTTTATTCCCAATTTAGCCAAGAATCCAGAAGTAGAGCTGTTGCTGAAGCTATAACCTTGAAGAAAAATGCTGTGACAGCACCCAGGTAGCAGTACCAGCATACACAGGCACACCCCTCCCGCACACACACACACCATCTCTGCACATATTGTTACTATTCTTTTCCTGCCTTGACAGATGTTCTTGATCTTCTGAACTGTGAAACCAGAAACCAAGTCATGAGTAATTAGATGAGACAGACAGGCTGCGTCTCACTGCGCTCAATGTGTGTAAAAGCATGATTTATCCATAATAAATCCTTCCTGTAATATCCAGCATCTTATTTTTTTAAGGGTTTCAATTCATTTCATGCTGACCAAGCCATGTATAACAACCAAAGATTAATATTTGTCAAGAAGCAATACTGAACTATTTCCTACATCTTTTCTAAATTTAGTATATATCTCCTTAAAAAAAATAGTCACAGTAGAAAAATTCAACCATCCTTGCTAAAGACTGTCATCGACCCTTACACATTAATTACCATAGCACAAATTCATATTATATTATATCCTAGTCAACATGATAAACTCATTATCCTCAACTAATCTTTTATCATTTTTAAGCTGTGTAGTAGTAACCCTAAACTAGTGTTATAAATTTAAAACAAATGAGTATCATCAAGGATTGTACACAATCTATCAGAGGAGGAAGAGATCTACCACAGAGCAAGCCCCGGCAAGCCACACAGAACTTTATAAATTTGCTTCAGTGGTTTCTGAAACACAATTAATTTAGGCATGTTTTCCAAGCAGCAATTAGCAGCAGGCAGGAGTTTTAATGAAATAAAGTTGTGATTCCTACAGGGACTATTTATAATGCATGTTCAAAGCAAGCAGAGCTTCAAACTATTTACCTTAAGAATTGATTAATAACAAAGCCATTAAGCTATGTATTAGGTTACATATTGTGCCAATTTAAGGAATACTGCTAATTAAGCGATCATAATCATTTGCATCTGCTATATCTAATTAGCTTTTTATATCTCTTTGAGTTTTTCCTTTAGGACCAAGAGCGTTCAAGTGACATTAGTAAAAAAGAGGAACATTTAGACCATTTCTTGGAATATTGTTTTCCAATAAAGTAGCTTTCTATGAAAACACTTGGAGGATTTAATCAGAGTAAGTGCCTTTCGGTGACAATTACTTTAGACTACTCTGCATTTGCTTTTGTGGGGAATGAATGAATTAACACTGGGCTTAGGTTAAGTGGGACTTTAAAATATGTCTATGTAAATTAACTGTAAAAAGTAGCTTTATTATTTTTTTCATATATTTTTATTGTAATTAATAGAAGGGTTGCATTATATTCACCAGATAAAAGGTGCATTACTTCACATACACTGATACCCTTCCTCCATTTCCCTCCTCCCACCCTCACCCCTCATCTTATTTTCTCCCCTTCCCTATCCTATTTCAAATAACCAAATATGCAAATATCCAGTTTATCAGATGACAAGGTGAAACAATGTAACAATATGAGGTAACCAAGGGACAGCAATAGAGATGAGAAATAACATAGTACATTAAGGGCAACAATCACTCATTATATGGCTTTTGTCTCTATATCCTGGAGGTCATTTCATTTAGCATCATTCTCTATGGCCTTATGTATCTAGGTTTTGTTCTGCTAGGAGAGCCCAAGGTTTCTATTGATTATGACAAATGAGGGAAATCATTGAGCCTATGTTCCTTTAAGACAGGCTTACTTCACTTAATACGATTTTTTCTAAGTCTTTCCATTTCCTTACAAATGGGGCAATGTCATTCTTTCTGAAAGAATCATAGAATTCCATTGTGTATAAATACCACAGCATGTCGATCCGCTCATCAACTAAGGGGAATCGGGGTTGGTTCCATATCTTTACTATGGGAAATAGTGCTGCAATGAACATTGTTGTGCTAGTGGATTTAGTATGTCCTTGTTGCTGGATGACTGGGTAAATGACAAGTAGTGGAATTGCTGGGTCATAGGGGAGCTCTATGTTTAGTCTTTTGAGGAACTGCCATATTGCTTTCCATAGTGGTTGAATGAGTTTGCACTCCCACCAACAGTATAGTAGTGATCCCTTCTGGCCACATCCTCTCCAGCATCTGTTGTTATTAGATTTCTTGATCATGGCCATTCTAACTGGAATGAGGTGGAATCTTGGAGTTGTTTTGATTTGCGTGGCCAGAGATGTTGAGCATTTCTTCATGTGTCTAAAGGCCATTCTTATTTCTTCTTCAAAGAAGACTCTCTTTAAGTCTTTGGCCCTTCTTTTAATGGGATAATTGTTTCATATGGAATAATAAAAGACCTGATATAGCAAAAACAATTCTTAGCAAAAAGAACAGTGCAGAAGAAATTTCAATACCAAACTTTACACTCTATTACAGAGCTACAGTGACCAAAACAGTTTGGTACTGGCACAAGAACAGGCCTGAAGACCAATGGAATAGAACTGAAGAGCCAGATATTAACCAACAGACCTATAGCCACCTAATCTTTGATAAGGGAGCCAAAAAATAGAATGAAGCAAAGACAGCCTCTTCACCAAGTGGTGCTGGCAGAACTGGCTAAGCACTGCAGAAAACTAAAGTTGTATTCTTCTTTCTCACCCTACACCAGGATTAACTCCGAATGGATCAAAAAACTTGAGGAAAACTTTACATGAAGGAATAGGAGATAGACTAGGTCTCCTTGGCACAGGTCGAAACTTTCTTAATAAGGACCAAAAAACACAACAAATCAGAGAAAGTCTGGATAGGTGGATCTGCATTAAACTTCAGAGCGTCTGTAAGGCAAAGGACATAGCTAGCAAATTAACTAGAAAGCCTATAGAGTAGAAGGTCTTCACTAACCATACAAGAAACAAAGGCCTCGTATCTAAAATATATCAACAGCTAAAAAAATTGAATCACTCCAAAAGTAATCTCCAAAGTAGCATACTGTTTTAAATGAAATAACACAAATGTGAAAAGCATTATTTACAAAAGTGGTAGATGTGATTTCTGAAATTTTCAAATCAATTATATCATTTTCATTACTGAGAAAATGGTAATGTGATTACTGATATTATCAATCAGTTTCATGAAAGGAGATACTTGTATCATCTATCTTTCTCTATATTTTTTATTATATTTTATTGTTCAGATAATTTATAGAGGGGTTGCAGTAACATTTGTCCTGTAGTGAATTTATTACTTCTGAAACATTGATACCCCTTCTCGTGTTTTTGTCTGTCTCTATCTTTAAACATTTATATAATTATTTTAATTATTTCTATCATTTATTAATCATCTCTGCCTATCTTCATCATCTGTTTATCTGTCTATCTATCTATCTATAAATCTATCTATCTATCTATCTGACATCTACCTATCTGTCTTGTGGAATTGTAACATTCTTTACTACCTGAACATCTGAATTGATCTGCCTAAAACTTTATTGATGATTTATCTCATATATAGTGAAACATTGTTCATGCTTTCTGAAGTTTCTTTATATATCTCCAATAAACAATTTGCATTAAATAATGTCATTTCTTCCCAAAATACACAGACACAGAAGTAATACGTAGGTATCTAAAATATAACTTGCAGATCACTATTTTCTTCTTATGTTTATGTATGATTTTCAAAGCAGAAAGTTAAGGTTGTTATTTTATTTTAACTTCTATAGCAAAATTTTATGTGATTCTATTCAGATCCTATTCATTCTGGCACAAAGTCAGTATTGAATATTTTAATTTTAAAAATACAATTTCATTGTTGCAAATATCTGTTTCCTCATCTTGAGAATGTAAAAAATTTCTCATTAATATATTGTTATTGTAATTTCACCTATTTAAAGTATATGCAAATACATGTTCAAGATTTTAGGAGCAAGCTGGGAAAAGTCGTAAGCATCTAAATTTATATATATACTAAAATATTTAGAATGTCAGTTGTAATAAGCCAAAGTCAAATTGATCAAATGCCAGCAGAATAAATCATAGAACAGCTCATTATCAGTATACTGTTACTATCCGAACATATTCACATCTGCAGATGTACTTTAAATTTTATACATCTAGGTAGTTTATTATCTATGCTTTTTGATTGCTCAATTTATATTAGACTCATAGTAGCATAATTGCTACATTTTAGCACTGCTGTGCCAAATGTATTTAAAGGATGGAAAAATTTTAATTGCATTTGTGTATGGCATTCAGTATTATAAATCATTTTTACATCAAGTAAAAAATAATAAGCAACAATCTGTATTTTGTATGATGGTAATTAAGTGACAAGTTTCTCTTGGAAATAGGTTCCTATCCAATCTAAGAAAGGAGATATGACTTTAGTGAAGAGGAAGTCACACAGATTATAACTTTGTAGAAACTAGTAACTGGTGAGATTATTTACACTATCAGATTTATGGAAGGATTTTAGGTTCTTGTACTACTGCATTTTCAGAAATATTCAATTATAAATTCCACAGACAGAACTTGCTGGAGACCTTTGCAGTTCAAAATTGTAGGGGGGAAAATGAAAGGTCATGACACTGTTGCTCTTTGGTATTTACTTTGTTGCATAGCATTAAAATAATTATAATTTCTAGAAATATTTGAATTTTGGGCTTATAAGTAAACCTTATCTCTGGAATGAATACTTGAAATTGGTAAACAAATCAACTTATTTATATTTTAATTAAAAATTAACATTGAATATTTCAGTAAATATCACTATTTACAAAAATTCTATTCTACATATTCATAATATAAAAACACATTTTTGTGTTTTGAGCTTGTTCTTTTCTCTGAAATTTATATTTTTAGTTCAAGAATATTTTTATATTTTGGATCCCCTTTTCATTTTTTATCTGTTTTCTTTATTTTCTTGTGCCAGTAGTGAATTGTGAACTCATGGTCTAGATGTGGTTTCTTAACTTTTATGGTCATGGCTGGAATTCTACCACTTGAGCCTCTGCTCCACTCTGACTTTTTGGTGGTAAATTGAAGATAAAAGTTTAATGTGCTTTCCTGACCAGGCTGGCAATGAACATTGATCCTTGCTAACTAACTAGAATTACTGCTAAGATGACTAAGCAAAGCAAGATATCTCTCATTTTAGATATATCTTCAGCTCCTTAATTTAAAGTAGCTGAATTGTTAGTGGTTTGAACTATACCTATTTTTATAAATAATAATTTAGTTTTGTTTTATTACATCTCAAAGCCATTTCATACAGTCCTAATTTCTGTTTCCTGCCAGCTCTTCCAAATCCTATGTAACAAGCCAAAGTGCATTTGTCCTAGAATGCTTTTGAAACAATCTCAAATTCAACATATCCACATAGGAAATCCATATTCTCCTGGTCATCTTGTTTCTTGCACCTTGTTGATCTTGTTGCTCATTCATTTTTCTCCATTCCCATTAACACTGTCATTACTAGGTGATCATTTCTCCACAACGAGAGGACAGCACACTTTTCTTTCACCATCTGGGACACTGTGATGACACTGGTTCTTGAGCACCACATGTTTTAGTCCCAATGCACTCAACTTCATCCCTCAACTCCCTTTGTCTTTTCAAATAAATCTTTGGACTACCCAGCTCTTACTCATCTTTTAAAATTAAATAATATTGGGAAGAGGTGGTCTGGGGGGCGGTGGGGTCTTCTGTACTGCACCAAGGACAGCTGCCTAAGGCCATGAGAGCCAGTCGACATGTGACAGCTGAACCAGCTGGGAGCCCAGCAATTCTCAGACCTGACCAACTGTGCTTTTCCATGTCCTGACAGAGCCCGAAGAGGTGGGACCATTTCTTGTTCTGCTCTCTAAATTTGCCACCACCCATCAGGTTAGAATCAAACCCCTTGAAAGTCTCATGAAAACTCTTCTGGTGCCAAAAATGGTGCCTTGAAGAAGAACCTCACCGCAGAGTGGATCCAGGCAAATTTCAGAACTCTGGGTCTTAGTGAGGAAAAAGCCATTCACTCTTCTGCCAAGTGGAAGCAGAAATGTCCCCAGCTTGGTTCGACAGGGCTGTAGGTCAGACCCTGATGATAAACCACCTAAACTTATGGACATGGTTTGGAGAGACATCAGAGGATAGTGAATTGGAGAAAGTGGGAAAGATTTTTTTTTTTACAATGAACATTGATAGTTACAGTATTTGGTGGGAACCAAACTGATAATGTGTAAGTAAATTAACCCTGCCTCAATTCTAAAGGAAAAAAAAATAATATTTCACATATTAGTACAGCTTTCCCTAAGGGGGTAAAATCAGATATACTGTATTATGTTCATAAGATTCAACAGAGGTCATCTGTGAAATATTTTCAAATTGCATAGTATCAACTGCAGAGATTATGTTGGCTATGATTAATGAAAATGTGGATTTAATAATCAAACAAATATGGGTTTAAATAATCATTTACTCATTTACTTGTATGTTGGTTATTTAACATTTCTGAGCACTTTAGTTCCTATCTATACTATAAAGTATCTATGTATGATGATATATTTAAAGATTGCATTGCATTATGTATAAAAACATCAAGGGAAGTGTTCCCAGATAATAAGATCTCAAGAATGTTAGCAAGCTTCATGAAATGTGTGATAGTTACCTTTGTCTTTATTAACCTTCTAAGACCATAAAATCTACTTCACTTTATTATGTCAAGTACACCACTTATTTCAAGTACTCTGCGTTTAGAAAGAAAAATTATAAATCTAGTCTCAGTGAGAAATTTCAAATTAAAAGTTCTGATATGTTTTAATATTATTATTGTTATAGATAAGAGGCATGAAATTCTCAAAGCCTTCTCAAGTCATTATTGAACATATAGATATTTCATGCTCAATCTATAGAGTAATAATAAAGTATTTTTGTAATAATGCATTTTTGAAGTGCAAGAATCCTCACATGAAAAAGAAAATATAATTTCTTTTCTCTGAACTTAATATTCTCTGAATTTAATTTTCAAAATTGGACATTCTTCCAAATATATCCTCAAAGTTATATGACTTTGGGGATATCCACAATAGATGCTTATAACTTCAACAGAAGGACTGGAGAGAAACATTTTAGTTGATTGTTATTGTATTGTTTTGACTTACAGCTTCTGTCTAGGATATTTATTTTTAATCGCTATTTTAATAGTTGAAATATAAGTTAGTCGGTTCTTCTGAGATGATAGCTCATTATTCTGTCAATGACTCATTCTTAACATGAAGAGTAAATGAAATTCTTGAATTTCATAAAGTAGCCATAAGGGAAAAAAACTTCAGTGTACTACTGTTGCTTAATAATCTATACCTACAGCACTGAAGCTATAGTCATTCATATGTGATTAGGGATATGCTAATCAACATACAGGGAAACAAGAGATATTCTTATTAATGGTATAACCTTTGCATAGTAAAGTGGTAAAAAGATACAATGATATTTGACTATATGTTGATATGTCTTAGACAGAATGACTTTCTATCAACTTATAAAGAATTATCAGAAAAGAATTTCAGGAAATAATTACAATTCCCATTGACCCACAGTATAATTTGTTCAGGTCTACAGAATATATTTAAATATCACTGAGGAGTAGAGAAGAGGTAAGTAGGACACCATTTTATGCCCATGGCATATTTGTCATTAGCATAGATATTACATCATTGTTTACAAAACACAATTATTGGTACCATCATCCACATCTTCATTATCATCAGAGGAAATGTATTCCATACTTATTTTCTGAGCATTGTAAACACTAAATTAAACATTACTAGCTTATTCACAAATGCACAGTTTATATCTTATTTGGTAGATTAACATATATTCAATGGCTATGTGCCTATCTATTTATTTATTTTTATTAAGCAAACCATGTTCAGATATTTCATAAGAAAAGTCATTCTTTCCAAAATGATTGACACAGAAAATAAGATTCATACTCTGTTTTATAATGTTCTGTGTTCGGTTAACACAGAGAACTATTAAGAAAATTAGAAGTCACTGAGCAACTGGAAGCCATGATTTTGGAATTAAGTTGTCTGGATGGATGTTGTATTAAAAGGGAATACACACTTAATTCTGTAGCTCTTGCATGGGAAAGAGAATATAAATTGTCATTGATAGTTTTCCATTGATTATATATCAAAACATTTTGCTAACCTTTCGATATAAGCATGATGCTTCAAATAATTTATCTTGTTCATTTTCGGATATTTAGCATGATTCCTGGAAAGTTTCGAACTTTTTGCAACTACATAAGATTTTTTTTATTAACATAGAGTTCTAATATTTGAAAGTCTTGAGAAGGCTTGGAAACTTCTGCAAAAGAGGGAAAGAATTACTATACAACAAATTAATTCTGGGACTTAAAGAAATATTGAGCATGTGAAAACTACCTTACTACTAACTGAAGGAAGTTGTTCTGATGCTATTGTGTGTAATAAATCTAAAAAGTTAGAGAATAGTTTTTGAAATAAAATCTTATATCAGGCTGAGGGATTCTCCCACATCAAATATAAAGGCTAGTATGTAAAAACATGGAAAAATATTTATAAGGCTAGGTCAGAGCTTAAAAGCAAGATAGGGACTAAGTATGTACTGGTAGCATATTGCCTAGTATAATCTAGGCCTTCATGTGAAACTCAGCATTTCAGCATTGCAAAACTAAATATAATAAAATAAAATAGACAAGTGGATACTTTTTAGTATTATTACTGTTTTTGCTATTATAAAGGTATGTACAGAAGAGTTACAGATATGGAAGTCAGGTACAGATTGCATTTGTTAATCTCCCTAGTTTCCCTCCCATCCTCCCCCATAAGTTATGTCGTTCATTTTCAACATAGCACCCAGTGGGTAGCATTGTTGCCTATGTTCATCCTTTTCAATTGGATTGTTTTAAGCAGTAATGAGGCTTCTTAAAATGAAACATTAAAAGATCATGGCAATTTTAAATGAAAATATACTTTGACTCCCTGCTATTTTTTATCATTTAAAATAATTTTTAAGAATACACTAAAGTCCAGCCAGGTGAAGTATCATACAACTGTAATCTCAGAAGTAAGGAAGCAAAGAGTTCAAGAAGGATCAAGAACTCATATTGAATTATGTAAAAAGAGCTGATCTCAGGGAGAAAATTAATAGACACATGCACACACACACACACACACACACACACACACACACGAAATGTCGATACTTCTTAAGATATGGAATTGCTCCTAGCTCGGTCCATTAATGTATGCAACATAATCAGCTGGCTGCCAGTCACCCAATAGGCCCTTGTTTAATCCTTGTGGTGTAAACACCTACTATGGACCAGCTGAACTGAACAGCTAACATGATCAGGCTTATAATCATTGCTGAACAGACATGCATAAGTGTCACATTCTCTAAGCCTTACATAGAGTTCATAAGATGTTCATTATTTGAAAGAGTCATAAATTCTATCAGATATTTTTAGAGGTCAGTGTTTTTTCAAGAAAGTGGGAAAGACAGAGGACTGCTATAGCAGATTTAATTGCACCTGTGGAGATCTGCCATTACACAAAGGGTTCGGGTTAGTTTCATTTTGCTTTGTTGTTGTTGTTGTTGTTTTTCTTTCTTTTTTTTTTCTGGTGGTGAACATAGAACTTGAGTCCAGGGCTAAGGGGGTGTCCTACCACTGAGCAATACGATCAGTCCTCAATGTTCCTCAGTATTGCTACCACTGACTGTCAGGCCCCCAACCAAGGATGACAACACTGGAAGAACCAAATCTTCTAAATGTTCCCCTTCTAATGAAGAAGACATGAGATGAAGCGTAGGATTCACTTAGAACTGGTAGGGAGCCATCACAATAGACAAATTAGAATAGCTGAAGGTAAATAAGATTCTTCCATGGACACATTATCCTGTTATATTGATTCTCGAGTTCATTAATATTCCAATTTAATGGGTCCCAGGGAAAAAATAAGAGATGCAGAACAGATGAATATAGAGCTCTGTTATTTTTATCTTCACATGGTGTTTATTTCCAGCCTATTTCCTCATATCTGTTTATATATGTGGTTGAAATGAGAACTTATGATATATTGAATTTTCTCTTTCTAATTTTCAAGTCATACCATTTATTTTCCTATTTAGACTTAAGATGTATACTGCATGTTCTATTGTCTATGCTAGTTGCAACAGGACAAAATTAGTCCTATCGATTCATTTTATTGATTTTTAGATTATAGTTTATGTGCTGTCTTTGGTGCCTGTTTGATTTCTTATTTAACTATTTAAAAATAAATAATAACATGTAAAATTTCCTGGGACAGTTTATAAGTACTTTCTTATAAGATTTACCTCCTACATAGCACAGAATTTAGAATAGTATGAACAAATATTCATTAAAGAAAATACATTGTAAATATTCATTAATTGATATCAATGAGTTTATATTCAAATTGAGTCACATATTTAAACTTTTTTGTGTATAAAAATTTACCAATGAGCTAGTTTAGCAACAAGAGTTTATTATATGCCAGGCTGAAATTATTTTTTAAAAATCACAGTTTTATCTAATGAAACTGGTCAACAAACAAGTCTCATAAGCATTTTGAGTGCAAGAAATCATAGTAAGCTATCCCGCAGAGTGGATTCTAGAGGAAATCTGTGAACTAAGGAACAGTATTTAAGTGTCTTTTATATCTTGCAGTAAATCTCCCAAAGGAAGGAATCTCTGGTAATATACAAAATTCTTCCTGACACCCCCTGAGGGTCATTTGGTCAGCATCTTATGGGAGATGGGCAGATGTCTGGATTGTTTAGACGATTCTCAAGGAATATCTAGTAGATGTCCCTATGGGCAGCGGGCAGAACACCATTCCCACTCATTTCCCAACCTTCTATTACAGAATTGTGAAGTTCCTCTATTTGGAACAAGTCTCAAGCTCTGTCCTGTGCTGTATGGACTTCACAGTAAATGTCATTCCAAATTTCACTTCACAATTCCAAAGACTCATTCAATGATTGGACTGCTAATTTCCTATCCTGATTTCCTTATAAAACACAAGTGGTTGAAAAATGTTTTAGTGTGTAAAATCTTTTAAGGCATCAATTTTGAATTGAAGCTGCTACTTAGCACACCCTAACCCATGGAGGTATGAATAAAGTAAGAATTTTGCTCATTACAAAAACCAACATAAAATCTCTTTTATTCTGTTGAAGCATTCAGTACTTCTTAAACACTTCTACATCAGGATGAATTTTAATAGGAGCTAGCTATCACAAAGAAATATAAGAGATTATAAGAAAAAGATATGTTCAGAACACTCAAGGGGAAGTTCAGAGACATAACTAAGCTGAGACCTAATGGTATGCAATGAACCATCTGTACTGATCAAATGCAAGTATTTCCAAACTCTTCTACTAATTACTGAAATCGTTTGGATTGACTATTTCATGAATTGCTGAGCTGGATAAAAGCACAAAACAGAGAACTTCATCCATAAAGTACAGACTTTATGACACAAATATTCTCAACAATAAGATGAATTTATACACAGAAGTGCTAAAAAGTCAAAATGTCCTTTGTGATCAAAGGCTAAGTAAAAGCTTGTTAATTATGTATGTTGATTAACTTCCCATGAATTTAAAGAAAAAAAGGCAGGAAACATCATTCTCATTTAAAAAGAAAGAGAAATGGAATTAAGTTTTTCAGAATTTTCTTTTAAGTCTGAATTCTATGAGAAATCACACGAAATTATAGCAGTCATTAGGAAGACTAACTTTTTATCTCAATGTAGGATTGAATAAATGTTTTTTTTTCCCTTAGGGGAACTTAGGATGGATGATGTAACAGCTGATTTCTGCTTGATGCTAAAAAGTATTGGAAAAGGAAATAGCTTGTCAGGGTGACTCCTCAAGAGCTGAGAAAAAATGTTAGCCGTCAACTCTCTAGCTATAGATAGAAATTGCTTATGAAGTAGAAAAGTGTATGTCAGGGTTTATATGCTTAAATATTTACAGATTTAAGAACATCTGTCTTACAATGCAGCCTTTCAGCCAGTTCTGATGTCATCAAATTAGCTTTACTAAAAAATGTGTCTGTTGTAAGTGAACAAGTCATATTTCTTAAGTACTACTGAATAACAGGCACTGTGCTTTCTTCTGTATATCTATGAATATATGCTTGATATCTCCAATCAATCAGCAAAAAGCTAGAAGTGGAGTTGAGATTCAAGTGATACAGTGCTTGTCTTGAACAAAAAATGCAAAGAGAAATAGCATAAGGCCCTGAGTTCAAGCTTTCAAGCCTACCCCCCCCTCTCTTCTCTCTCTCTCTTTCCACACACACACACACACACACACACACACACACACACACACACACACACATTCAGTGACATGTGAATATCACCTAATGGTCTTAATATGTGGCCTGTGCATGTATTTCTGTCTGTGTGCATATATTTCTGTCTGTGTGCATATATTTCTGTGTGTGCATATATTTCTGTGTGTGTGTGTGTGTGTGTATCTATGTGTTGGGGAAAATTATTTGGAAATTAAATTCAGAAAATAGGGATCCTGTTAGCATAAAACTTGCAGAGTGTTAGGAGATACATTAATGTAAGAAAATTCATACTGATCTGTGGAAACATATAGCCATATTGGGCCATGTATAGCTAAAGCTGTAACTAGCTATAGAAGTTTTGCACATGGTTCCCATTGATAATCTTCACTCATTGATATGTTCAAGGTTCATTATGTTTGTAATTACCTGAGTTTCACCATTGACCAGGGAGAACTGCAGAGAAGAAAGAGAAGGAAAGGATGGTTACGGAAGGGATGGGAAAGGAGTAGACAAGGAAGGAGAAACATAGCTACGTCTAGATGCAAAAAGAATTACTGCGTATTGAAAAAGTCACAAAGAATCTACAAAGTGTCCCCCTAAATTTTAAGTATACACCATTTATTTTACATAGAAAATGCCTTGTCTGCTACCTATGGCTTATACCTACAAGCTCAACTACTCAAGAAGAGGAGATGCGATGACTGAGGTTGAAGTCCAGCCCACATAGACATATCTGAGAGACTGTTATGTACGAAGTCAAGCAAGGTTTACCTTGAGGCCTGGAGGATTAGAGCACCAGCCTTTAGCAGCAAAGCCTAGAGAGAGCATGAATCCCTAGTGCCAGCATGCATGCATGTGCCCTACCACATGAGTCAGTGCAACTTCCAGCTTTTTCCAAGTAGTTTATTGGAGATAAGGACTTTCCTGCCCAGACTGGCTTCAAACTGTGATCCTCAAATCTCACCTCCTCAGTAGGTAGGATAAGTGTGAGCCACCCATCCAGCTTCCATTAGATATATTTATTCAACAGTTCACACAGAACTCTGAATTTAATAGCAGGACCTTAAAATATGTGCTTTTCCAAAATAGAGCTGACTATAAACATACCTAGTATAGAATAAATAAAAAACAAAATAAAGTTTTATCCTTCCTATTTGCCCAGAAATATGCAAAAATTCAATTGTTTGTGTAAAATCAATCCAGAAAACAATTAACCATCCCTTATACTTGTCAAGTGTTGTAAAGACCAAGTTCAAGATGGGTTTTTTGTTTGTTCGTTTATTTTCATTCAGCTATATCATTAAGTTGCATTTTTTTTTTTGGCCAATCCTGACTTGAAAACTCTGGACCTGAGTGCTGTCCTTTGGCTTTTTCAAGGATAGAGCTCTACCATTTGAGCCACAGCACCACTTTTGGTTTTTTTTCCATATATGTGGTATGGAGGAATCAAACCAGGGTCTTCGTGCATGCTAGGCAAGCACTCTATCACTAGGATAAACTCCAGGCCCCAAGTTGCAAATTTTGCAATGGCGTTATTAGGGTTTGAACTAAGGCCATTGGGTTTAATGTCTGATGCATTACTACTTGAGCCATGCTTCTAGACTAATATTTTACTGGTTAATTGGAGATAGATTTCTCTGAATTTTTGTATATTGGGTGATGTCAATCCACAGTCCTCTAGATTTCAGCATTCTGAGTGGATGTGTGGGCATTGTTTCCTAACTCAGTTTCTGTATATAACACATACATAAAAGTCAATGGAATTGCTAAAGTCTGTGTTTAATAATGTTATAGATCCCGAGAAAGACAATTTGAAAGAAAGTCTTCTGTTCAGAGGAACAAATGATTGTGTTTATTATAAGTTTAATGTAAAATGTCTATATGGCATGTTCATAGTTATATTTTTCATTATCTAAGACCATTATTTCCATGTTACCCTGAATCAATATTACCAGAATTCCTCCCACCAACAGAAAACTCTACTAATTTGTTTTTTTATAATATTTTTTATTGTAATTAATAAAAGGGTTACATGATATTTGCCAGATAGAAGGTGCGTTAATTCACATACATTGATACCCTTTCACATGTCTTGGTACCCATTACCCTCCCCCCCACCCACCACCACCCGCCTACTAATTTGTTTTTAAATTGAATTTTGTCTATCAGTATCGATTAAAACCAATAACTGTAACAGTAGCTGCTCTTTTCATTAAGAAAAAATATTAGTAATTGAGAAAGCATATTCTTCACCCAAAGTAATGAGAAACAAAATCTGAAATAACTGTCACACATCGTTTTCAATTGTTGATTATCTCAGTTCAACCAGATCATTAAAAATTTTAAATATGTTGCATTCCTTTGCCAAACTGATTTTGTGAAACTAGCACAATATCATGCTAACCTAAGCAGAAGAATGATAAAAAAAAATATGTTGTTATATTTACTCTTAGTGCTTTAGGAAGTCATCCAAATAAATCAATGCATATTCTTTGAGTAATTTCCTTTGGATAAACAATCATACTAATTCTGTCTCAGCAGTATTCAAAGCCTAATATTGACTTAATAGGGAGCAACACCGCTGAATAGCTTCATATTATTATAACTAGTTTGGCTTTATTCTTTCCCATGATGTAATTTGTGACTTCCTTTGACTACTATTATGAAGAAGATGACAGTGAGGGGCTGCTTAACAGCTTTCAGTCAACAAGAAACCATGCATAGGGGCCTATGGTAATGTCCTGATGAAATTCGACCCCTGTATTTGTGGTGTTCCTGATGTAAACCAAATTACTGCATTGCATTAAAATATTCATCTATGCTTGGAAGAACACATGACATGAGTAGTGTGTTTTTCAAACATCAGAAAGATCTGAACCCCAGACTTATTCCAAACAATTTTGGAACAGCAATTGGGGGTAACAATGTCACCAACACCCACTCACATCACACTTCTCACCAAAGAGAAGCAGTTATAATTATCACATCAGGGAGATGAGTTAATTAAATCTATCCATACATACAAGCTTAACTCTTTTTTTTTCTTTTTTTAAATATTTTTTATTGTAATTAATAAAAGGGTTACATGATATTTGCCAGATAGAAGGTGCATTAATTCACATACATCGATACACTTTCACATGTCTTGGTACCCATTACCCTCCCCCCCTAACCTTCCACCCGTCTTGGTTTTTCCCCCTTCCCTCTCAAATTTCAAATAACCAAATACAAATAAATTCAATATATCAGATAACAAAGTGAGATACTGTAACAATATGAGATACCTAAAGGACAGCAAAGGAGATGAGATATAACATAGAGAAGCTTAATTCTTTTAGTTGATAATTGTCTGTGGTCCCCTTATGATGCAAACGTCACATGCTAATGCAAATGTTGAAAACTTTAATTTGTAAACAAAGTCAAACTACAGTATTCACAATGCTGTTTCTGAGTGAACTTTTATTTAATTTTTTAAAATATAAATCTACTGTTTATTATTAATATGTTGTACATAGAGGATATCATTTCTTAAGTCAGATAATGAATACATTCCTAGTTTTGAGACAGTGTCACCTCTTCTGTTCCTCTGAGTGTGTTTTGACATGGCATTCAATAGAAGGCATTAAGTTTTCTAGCACCTGTGGTTCACATTTCCCTGTCAAGGTAAGCTAAATCTCTGTAGATAAAAGAAAGTGCATTTATTTATCCCAAGCAATGGGAAAAGAGCTCTGTTGGGAGCCCCTATCCAGAGACAGAAAAATGGGGCCTGTCACTTTAAGTGTGGGGCTTGGAAACATCAAGGAGATGAGTATCTACCCAGAAGACAAGGAAGAATGGTTCTGTGGAATGCTTAGGATTCCTGGAAGTGCTAAACATGCTCCTAATTATTTATTACAATTAGGCACACCCATAAGCAAAGGTGGATAAGAAACACTGTCACAGTCTAGGGAATCTTTGCTAGTGACATCTGTATGCCACTAGATGGAAAAAGCTACAGCCAAACTCCTGGCCCTCTTCCTAATTTTTAATCAGGTTAAATGTCAAAAAAGGGTGGCCAGTAGTTTGGATTAGTGGTAGAGTGCTTGCCTAGCACTCCAGACCCAGGTTAGATTCCTCAGTAACACCTACATAGAAAAGCCAGACTTGGTGCTGTGGCTCAAGTGGTAGAGCACTAGGCTTGAGGAAAGCCCAAGGACAGTGCTCAGGCCTTGACTTTAATCCCCAGGACTGGCAAAAATAAATAAATAAATAAATAAATAAAGAAAGAAAGAAAGAAAGAAAGAAAGAAAGAAAGGAAGGAAGGAAGGAAGGAAGGAAGGAAGGAAGGAAGAAAGAAAGAAAGAAAGAAAGAAAGAAAGAAAGAAAGAAAGAAAGAAAGAAAGACAACTTTGCATTTGTATGTGTCATTCAATTTGAAAAAATCTGACATCTTTTTAATACAGTGTTGGGGTTGGGGATTTAGCACAGTGGAAAAGGACTTGCCTAATTTCAGTCCTCAGCCATTAGGAAAAAAATATAGTCTCCCAGTATCTGAATAGGGCTTAGCTTTCTCTTGTTCTAAAATAAACTCATTAATACCATAAATTTAGCAAATAAGTATTAAATATATTTTTAAATTTTCTCAATATTTTATGTACTTGATGCTATTGCAGTCTCCTATCTTCACTTATATTTTCATTGTCTACTGTTACTATAAATCTCAATTTCCTCCATTACATTATACAAGTTATAAAAGTATCAATCATTTTATATATATATATATTTGTGTTTACTTTCATTTAAAAAGTTTTATTTTATTATTAGGTGACGTACAGAGGGGTTACAACTACGTGCATAAGGTAGTAAGCACATTTCTTCTTGAACACTGCTATCACTTCCCATGTTTTTCTCTCACTTTTCTTCCCCCCACTTCCTCCCAAGCTATAAAGTTCATTTCCAACATACTGTTTTGTGAATATTCTTTTTTTTTCTTTTTCATTCACACTGGACTCAGATGTATGAGTTGAGAGGTGTTTCCCCTTCCTTTGTTTATTTACTTAACTCTTTATATTGTTTTTAATTAGTAGCTTTCTTTTATAGATTAATAAACACTGAACAGACTTCCAATCACAATGACTAGGAGGGTTTTTAGCTGAGTTTTATGAAAAATTGTTGAGTGATTTTCCTGCTAACAGTGAATCTTTTCTTCCTTACCTTGAAATGTGCTATCATTCATCACCTATCTTTAATCAAAATATATTTGAAGAGTTGCTTTCTGTCTCCAAGATTTATACTGATAAATATCAATGTCTGGCTAACAATTATCCTAGATATTCACAATCATACTTATTATTTTCAATGACATATAATTCAGCCTGTTGAATAATGAAGAACAGATTGGTAAATAATATTAGAAATTTGTTCCACAACATTTCCATTTCATTAACTTTAGTATTTTGCCACAATGGATCATAACACATCCAAATGACTAATTACAACCAGATTCTAAGACTAATAATTATGTAATAGAAAAATCACTCCATTGTATTTGTTATTCTTTTCAGTGGTAAATACTAAAATCATTTTTGTGAGCATTTCCAAGTGTTTGTAATTTAATTTTTATTCTGGGCCATGTTCCATCTTAATGTGTAGAACAATTTTTATGAGAAAATTGGATTCCCACAGAAGAGAGCTGAGTAAAAGGCAGGAAAACATTTAAAAATATATTGAGACTGCCAGAAATTTTCACTTTAAGGAAGGGAGACATCTAGTTAAATACTCAAACTGCATTTTAAACAACTAACAATGATTATTAACATTTAGGATGATAACCAAGAATCTATCATCGTGACTAAAAGCATAAATAAACTTGGCAAAAAACAAAACTTATTACTGAATCTTTAATAATTCAGATATTCATTTCCACATACTCCTGCACTTTTCACAAAACTAATACCCAAAAGGATTGTCTATAGTGCCTTATATTTCATCAAAATATAAGGTATACTTAGTAAAAATCGCAGATAAACAGAAAGGCACATTCTTGTTGAACAAGAAGAATTTATTTCCATAAGATTTTCTTGACATTTATTGTTTAGTAAGCTGACTACATTTTCAGTAAGTTAACTACATTTACCATACTACTGACAAATTGCAATATGTTTTTCTTCTAATCACAATGCACTAAAGTAAAAGAAAACTTTTTTCCTGTCATATTTTGTGGCCATAAAAATATAAAATCTGGCAACCATAAAATTTTAATTTTAAATCTACTAGTATACATGCAATACCAATTCCAAGAAGACATAAACACTTTGTATATTCATATATATATTTATTTCATGACAATTCTTTTAAAATTAAAATCTGCAGATCGTAATATATTATTCAGAATTTAACTTTAAATTTCACTACAATTGAGACAAGTGGGTAGTTTGCAATAAATATTTGACTACTGATTGTAATTCTCTATCCAATCTGCCTAAAATGATTATCCCATTGAACAGATTAATTGCCTGTGCATTGACATTACATAGCTTCTTCTTATGCATATTTAAACAATGAAGTACATCTCTCAATCCTAAGACATGCTAGAATCAATGTTGTTTTTTAAACAAATACATTCATTCTCTAGGGGATGTGGTAAGTAAAATGTATTGTGGGTGACGTTATGCTCAATTTTGGAACTATTCACTCCCTGAAGTAGACTGTCACAATGTATTAGAAGCATTGATAGGGAATGGCAGCATGTTACAGGTCAGATTTTATTCTGAGTTTCATGACTCTAAGTCTATTGTGTTTAGCATGATGGCTCAATTTTAAAAGGAAAATAAGTCATGAAAGCTTCTTCTTTGTCATCCCCGAAATACATACAACAGTGAGTAAAGAATTCACTGCACAGTCCACACTCCCTTCAAGAATAACCTCCCCACACCAAGTAATTCCTTACTGTAATTACTAATTAATAGTTATTAGTAGAATTGGAAATATGAAAATTCTCTTTCTCCTTTTTTTTTTAAATTTTCCAGTGTTGGGTCTCGAACCTGGGCTGTGTCCTTGGACACATTTTGCTCAAGGCTAATGCCCTACCACTTGAGCCACAACAACGCCTCTGGCTTTTCCTGTGTATGTGATACCAAAGAACCGAACCCAGGGCTTCATGCATGATAGGCAAGGGCTTTACCACTAGACTAGTTCCTGGTCCTGAAAATTCTCCTTTTGTAATGATTGATTTATTTAAAATATTCTTAACTTGTCTCTAAAGAACCATCGAATGTTGTACAGAGATAGAAAAAAATTAGATTTAGGAAAAATTGCATTACAAGAAAATGATACTCGCAGGCTCCTCACCCTATATATTTGTTTTAAAAGATCAGATACTAGGCCAGTTTGGCCTAGTGATAGAGTGCTTGCTTTGCATGCACGAAGACCTAGGTTTGATTCCTTACTACCACATATGTAGAAAAAGCAGGAAGTGGCACTGTGCCTGAAGTGATCTAGCCTTGAGAAAGCCTAAGGATAATGCTCATGCCCTGAGTTCAAGCAATGTGACTGACAAAAAAAAAATCACACCTGTAAACATAGTGAAAATATGTTTGTCACTTAATTTTTTCAAGTATTATTCAATTAAGGTATCTTACAAAATTTGAGGAAGAATAATTTTTTGCCAATCCTGGGGCTTGAACTAAGGGCCTGAGCACTGTCCTTAGGCTTTCTCAAGGCTAGAGCTCTACCACATGAGCCACAGCACCATTTCTAGCTTTTTCTTTGTATGTGGTACCAAGGAATCCAACTCTGGTCTTCGTGCATGGTAGGCAAACACTCTACCACTAGGCCAAGCTCCCAGCCCCAAGGTAGCATAATTTTAATACATTGTTTCTAAATTCTGAAATGCATTCAGCAATGAAACCCATAGAGGTATAAGTCAGTCTAGGGGAGAAAAGGCTTATATGAACAAATTACATAATGTTTTGGGAAGGACCTGACTTGATCCAACCATGTGTATCTGTGCAAAGACAGTGATTCTGTAATGGCAATTGTCTACTATTTCTCTTTCAAACATTAGGTCCTGTGATTTCCTTCCTGTTTCTTCCTCTTCTGCCTGGTCATATTTCATGTTCTCATTTCCCTCAGAGAGCATAGATTTCCAATCATTGAGATTGGATGGCATTATTTACGTTATAAACATATTGAAGTTTAATACTGGTATTAACATGAAATGTTGGTAGACTATGGTTCCTTTGGAGGCATCACTTTAGGGTAGGCTAGGTCTGGTATATATTTCAGGCTTGGGTAGCATATTCCCCAAATTCAAAATCACCATGCTTCAGGCGAATTCTGAATTATACTGAGATGGAATCTCAGTGTGTTTATTAGGGCTCAACCAACCTGGTTAAATTTGAACTTTAATTTCCAATCCAAGATTATTCTACAAATAAATACTAGATTGTTCTACATATGAATGCTGGATTCATTCTCACGTACTATTCATTCACAAACAGCCCTGGAATAAATGGACTTATTTTCCTCACATAAGCAAAGAAGATATGGAAAAAGACCAACTTCTCTGCATGTACTCTTTAAATTCACATCTGGGTCTTTCCCTAAACTTCTCATGAGGAAAAGAGAACATGTCATTTGTATTGCACTTGTACAAATGGGAAGTGGTATGAAGGGGTAAAAAGCATGACCTCCACAAGTATGATTCAAGGATAAGCGGTGGAACCCTGTATACCAGGCCAGATTGCATTTTTAACTTAAGCTGCATTCTTAGTATTCTCTTTTACTTCCCTCCCCTCTCTTCCTTCCTTACTTCTTTTCCTTCCTTCTTTCTTTCTTTCTTTCTTTCTTTCTTTCTTTCTTTCTTTCTTTCTTTCTTTCTTTCCTTCCTTCCTTCCTTCCTTCCTTCCTTCCTTCCTTCCTTCCTTCTTCCTTCCTTCCTTCCTTCCTTCCTTCCTTCCTTCCTTCCTTCCTTCTTTTCTTTCTTTCTTTCTTCCTTGCTTCTTTCTTTTCTTTCTTTCTCTGTGTGTGTTGTTTATATATTATAAGAGTCTTACGATGTTTCTGCTTGTACCGGCTTTGAACCATCTCCTCAGATTTCATCCTTCTTAATAGCTAGGATTACAGGCATGACCCACTAACACCTTGCTGCATTTTTTTCCTTTATTTAGAATTGTTTTGTGTTCACCAATTATTCTAAGACTGAGTGTTCTATAGGCCAAAATGAAACATTTTAATAGAGAAAGAAAGCATGTGTTTAAAAAGACATTGGTGCATTTCAACATTTCTATCTTGGTCATGATGAATGTAGAAATCGTCCACTTTCTTTTATTCAATCCATGAGTAAAGAACACTCGTTTAAATTATATTTATTCACACACATACTGGAGATAAACTAAAATAAAAGATGTTTGCTCAAAACCATTTACTTCGGGAAAACAAAACTGAAAGCATTTTTTCCTGAAGCATTTTGATAGTATAAAAACATGCCTTATCAAAATTGATATATGAATCAATATTTCAATAACAACTATGGGTACCTTATATTCACCAAGACAGCAGAATAAGACACTTTCGTGTGTGTGTGTGTGTGTGTGTGTGTGTGTGTGTGTGTGTGTGTGTGTGTGTAAATTAACATGGTTTCTGGAAGTAGAGAAAATTCTCTGTAACTACTTAAAATTGGCACCTGAGTTGTTGTTTATTGATGCACAACACAATAAGATGCACACTAATTACCCCCTGAAAATATTCTGTTTCTATTATGTTACTTAAAGATATAATGACAATTAATTCATTTAGAAAATTCTAAAGTACAATGGCACAGAATTTGTAGCCATTCACCATAATGGTAGAATTGTTTGAATGATTATCAATCAACATTTAATATGACACTAGAAGCTTTTAAAAACAGATATAAAAGTAAAAGATTTAGATACACTGAGCACTGGTGGTGAGCTGACACCTGTAATTTTAGCTACTCGGGAGACTTAAATCTGAGGATCATAGTTCAAAGCCAGGCCAGGCAAGGAAGTCCATGAGATTCTTCTCTCCAATAAACTGCTCAGAAAAAGCCAAATACAGCACTGTGGCTGAAGTGGTAGAGTACTAGACTTGCAGATAAGAAGCAAAGAGCCAGTACCCAGGTCCTGAGTTCAGAATAAGAAAGAAGGAAGGAAGGAAAGAAAGAACGAACGAACGAATGAACAAAAGAAAGAAAGAAAGAAAGAAAGAAAGAAAGAAAGAAAGAAAGAAAGAAAGAAAGAAAGAAAGAAAGAAAGGAGGGAGGGAGGGAGGAAGAGAGGAAGGGGGATGGAAGAAAGGAATGAAGGGAGGGAGGGAGGAAGGGAGGAAGGGGGATGGAAGAAAGGAATGAAGGAAGGAATGAAGGAAGGAAGATTTAGTGCAAATATTTGAAATTTAAGTGAAGACAAATCTACCTTGAGAGGTAACCACTAGACTCTTTTATATCCTAAAGACATACTCAGGTATATCAGTCTGCACATCTAGTAATGTATGACATTTTACATCAAAGGAATATTGAAGTCTAACAGGTACATTGTAAGGATCCTATAGTGATTCTACTGTATTTTGAATGTGCTTCCTCCCAAATTTATGTTAAAGCATAACATTCCTAATGCAATAAGCTAAAAAGTATAGCACTTAGGAAGTGATTTGTGTCATAGAGCTCCTCTCCAGTAAAAAGTGATTAGGGTTATCAGAAAAGACATTTCACAAAGCTTTCTTTCCCTTTTTGACTTTTGACCTTTTGACTCCCTGTTTGGATGGACATAGAGTTTATTCTACCCCGCTCTGGAGATTTCTAAAGGTGCCATCTTGGGAGTAGCTTGGACCTCACTAGAAGTCAAAGAAAACAAGATACAGTTAGTAAGACAAAAGGATAAGAAGCATTTCATACATTAAATGAAAAGGAATGAATCTTGATAGAAGCAGTCAGTAGAGACAGCTGCAATTACAACAGACTTCAATGCTGAAATTCAGACTCAGAAACAAAGAATGGCATGAGTTTAGTTATTAAAATATTTTGTAATTCAGGAATGGAGCTTTTGATGGATAAGTCAATCATAAGACAGATGAGAAAATTACCATGTTGAAAGGCTATATCAAATGAAGTGCTGTGATACAAACTATAGAATTTGAATTTTTAAGCATAGAAAAATACATCAGCTGAATTTCCTGAAACAGATTTTTACAGAATAACTGTGCTTTACCAAGCACAATTTGAAAAACACAAAGTGGACCCTCTTTTCCGCTTCTCAGGTTGTTGATAGCCACAGGAGGGTGCTTACTTTTGAGTTATAGCACGCCAAATTTATTCTCTAAGTCTCAGAAAAAATGCAAATTTTAATTGTTTCAAATGTCCACAAGGAGCAATATTATTAATTGAAATATGCATAGAAGCATGATAAACACAAATGGCATTTAGCCACTGCACCCATTTTGTGTAGCTAATTGTTTTTTTTTAAAGGACTACAAAACACGCAATAAAATGTACAAAATAGTGAAATATACCAGTTTTAGACTGTTACCTTTCTTTATGGCTTTAAATTATAATGGACAGTAGGCTAAATTTACTTACATGTGTATATTTATTTATCTATTTTGTGCTGGTGTAGGGCTTGAACTCAAAGCATGGGCCTTATTCCTTAGGTTTTTCACTCAAGGCTATTGCACTGCCATGTGAGCCACAGCTTCACTTCCTATATGTTTTGTTAGGTAGAGAAGAGAGCCATGGATTTCCATGGCAAGGTTGATTTTGAACCGTGATTGTAGCTACAATATACAATGTACCAAGATTACAGGCATAAACCAATTATTTAGTGCCACATTTTCGTTTTTTATTATAATTAATAGAAGAGTTACAGTTACATTTGCCAGATAGAAGGTGCGTTACTTCACACACATTGATATCCCTTCTCATGTTTTTGTCCCCATTTCCCTCCCCCAACCCCCTCCCCTCAACTTGTTTTCCCCCTTCCCTTTCCTATTTCAAATAAACAAATGATCGTATATACAATATACCAGATAACAAGGTAAGATATTGTAACAATATGACAATAACAAAGGGACAACAAAAGAGATGAGAAATAACAGTACATTAAGAACAACAATCACACATAATTTGACTTTTGCTTCCATATCCTGGAGATCCTTCATTTAGCCTCATCCTATATGGCCTTATGTATCTAGGTTTTGAGCTATTGTAATCAGTACAATGTTTGTGCTAATTATTACAAATGAGGGAAACCATTCAGCCTGTGTTCCTCTGGGCCTGGCTTACTTCTCTTAATAAGATTTTTTCTAAGTCTTTCCATTTCCTTAAAAATGAGACAATGCCATTCTTTCTGATGGCAGCGTAGAATTTTATTGTGTATAAATACACATCTTGTTGATCCAATCATTTACTGAGGGGCATCTGGGTTGGTTCCATATCTTTACTATGGTAAAGAGTGCTGCAATGAACATTATTGTGCTTGTGGGTTTAGTATGTCCTTGTTTTTTGGATGATTGGGTAAATGCCAAATGGTGGAATTACCGGGTCATAGGGGAGCTCTATGTTTAGTCTTTTGAGGCACTGCCATACTGCTTTCCATAGTTGTTGAATGAGTTTGCACTCCCACCAACAGTGTAGTAGTGATTACTCCTGGCCACATCCCGGCCAGGATCTGTTGTTAGATTTCTTGATAATGGCCATTTTCCAAGTTTTCTTTATTACACATATTATTTTACTTTCAAATCTCAACTTAAATTGTCATATATATTTTCCCTCACATTTAAAGGACACATATGTTGAATAATTGGTATGTAGAGGTAGCATTATAAAAAGGTTGGAAAATTTACATCCTCCTGAATTCAGATGGAAGAATATAAGTATCTATTTTAATTTTAAATAATACTTCAGGAATTTTCAAGCACCTTTAACCTTTAGACACTATGAATTAGAGTAGTTGAGACTGTACCTTAAATTATTATTCAATGATTTATTGATTAATCATTCTCTTGTTTATTTGCTTATTGATTCTCTCAGAAATATTTACTATGATAAGCAGAAACTAGATACACAGCCTTTGCCTTGAATTAACTGAATTTTCTTAAAGAATATCACATGTATAAAACTGTCATTTCCAAAATATGCTTAAATAACTAAGTAACACACAAAAAGATAATGCAAGGGAAAAATAAATAAACTCCAGAAGAGTTAGGAGATATTATCAGAGGTAATAATATTTTATTCGAATATCAAGCAATTAGTAGAATTTCAGTATTTTAATAAACATGCAAAGAATTTACAGGACATTTCATAAATGTTTCAATGACTTCGGCAAGTATCCAGCCCATAAATTTATTTCATGAATATGCATTTGATTACTATTATTAGGGAATACAAAGGCATAGTACTTACCTTGAAGACAGCCTACTAAAGTTGATCTAATATAAATATGTAATTTCAATAAGATGGAATCGTTAGAACCCCTGAGGCTATGCATACAATGGAGACCTGATATTGAAAAGGAAATAATAAATCCTGCGTATGGCAGTGGCAACAGAAGGTTCCAGAAGGATATATGTCACTGTCGTGCAAGTGATTATCCAAGAAGGCAAGTGATATAGTCAGTGAGATTGGAGACAGAAGGGAATGCGTAGCTGATAAATCATTCTGAACAGCTGGAGGATAATGTTCAAGGCAAACACAGTGACAGCAAAGAGTAGGGTAGTAGTCTGCTTAGTAAGAAGCTGTAAATCACTAGCTAGATTATCAGGAGTCTCCAGTTGAATGTAGCAGGCAAAAACTATGTAAGATAATTTATTGAGAGGCCTAAAGAAAAATAGTCATTTCTGCTTCTATTTACCTCATTTTATATCCTGCTTTTGTGTATGTTTTATGTTTCCTGCCACGTGGAAGTTCACATATATAACTTACTAAGATGTAACGCAGACATCCTGGGAAGAGATGAGGATTGGTTATAAATGTTGGAAAGAATGAGGGTAATGATGTTAGGTAATTGCTTAGGAGATGAACATACAAGTAACACACAAGAGAATGGGAAACAAGTTAGAAGACAAGTGTGCACTGCAGGAATGTTAGTAGGTCTGATATAATTTGAAATTATTATAGTTGGAAACTTAGATTCCTATGAAGCAGAATCAAGACAAAATGAAAGCAGGAATATAACCCTCATTGACGGATGGTGTGTCTATCAAGCTCATTAGATGATCACATTTTAGGACCAGATTCCGTGTTCCAAGTATTAAGCTCATCATTTAATCCGGGTGGTCATAGGAAATTGTCAATTGTCTTATTTTACTTGTAAGGTAAAAATTAAGCTTACGGCAAATTAAAATGTTAATCAAAAGGTACATAAATTTAAAGCAAGGTTAATAAGACACCAGAGTTATAAGTTAATGAGACTCAAGAGTCAAGCTGTTAACTTCTTGCCTCTGAAGCAAAAAACGAAAAGAGAAAAGGAAAGACAGCAAATTGTTCCTGGAAGAAACTGAGTGGTAAGAGACATCAAATTCTCATTTTTTCCCTAGTATTTTGAGCAATTGTATGGAGAGTAGAATGGGTGGGAATTTCACACTTTAATGATGCAGTGACAAAGTTAAGAAAAATAAGGGAGGGCTAAGTCAAGAGCAGTTGAAAATGTTGAGCAAGATACAAACTGCTTTGATAAATGGTACACAATGTAATATATATTCTATATATAATATAGAATATATATTACATAATATAGTCTATATAATATAGAATATATATTCTGAGAAAAGTGATGGGAAGGGAAGGCTGGGAGGGGTGGATGAGAATTTTGCAAGGGGTGTCATTAAACAAGACATACTATTTTCATAAATTGCTTTTCTGAATGACAATTCATTTCTACATTACTTTATAATAATACAAATACTTTTTTATTTCTTTCATATATTTTTTTTGTAATTAATAGAAGGGTTACATTATTTTCACAAGATAAAAGGTGTGTTACTCACAAACATTGATACCCTTTGTCATGTCTTGGTCCCCATTTCCATCACCCCACCCTCGCTCCTCATCTTGTTTTCTCCCCTTCCCTATCCTACTTCAAATACCAAATAAGCATATATACAATGAATCAGATAACAAGATGAAATACTGTAACAATATGAGATAACCAAGGGACAGCAAAAGAGATTAGAGATAACATAGTACATTAAGGACAGCAATCACTCATTATATGGATTTTTGTCTCTATATCCTGGAGGACCTTCCATTTAGCATCATACTATATGGCCTTATATATTTAGGTTTTGTTCCATTGTAAATCTCTCTGCTAGGAGAGCCCAAGGTTTCTACTGATTATGACAAATGAGGGAAACCTTTGAGCCTAAGTTCCTTTGAGTTTGGCTTACTTCGCTTAATGTGATTTTTTTTCTAAGTCTTTCCATTTCCTTACAGATGGGGCGATGTCGTTCTTTCTGACAGTGCATAGAATTCCATTGTGTACAAATACTACATCTTGTTGATCCACTCATCAACTGAGGGACATCTGAGTTGGATCCATATCTTTGTTCTGGTAAATAGTGCTGCAATGAACATTGTTGTGCTAGTGGATTGAGTATGTCCTTGTTTCTGGATGACTGGGTAAATGCCAATTATTGGAATTGCTGGGTCATAGGGGAGCTCTATGTTTAGTCTTTTGAGGAACTGCCATACTGCTTTCCATAGTGGTTGAATGAGTTTGCACTCCCACCAACAGTGTAGTAGTGATCCTTCCTGGCCACTTCCCCACCAGCATCTGTTGTTATTCGTTTTCCTGATCCTGGCCATTCTAACTGGAGTGAGGTGGAATCTTAGAGTTGTTTTGTTTTGCATTTCTTTTATGACCAGAGATGTTGAGCATTTCTTCATGTGTCTATAGGCCATTTTTATTTCTTCTTCAGAGAAGACTCTCTTTAAGTCTTTGCCCCATCTTTTAATGGAATGGTGGTTTCTTTGGAGATTAGTTTTGGAGTGATTCAATTTTTTGAGCTGTTGATATATTTTAGATATGAGGCCTTTGTCCATTGTATGGTTAGTGAAGATCTCCCACTCTGCAGGTTTTCTGGTTAATTTGCTAGCTATGTCCTTTGCCATACAGAAGCTCTGCAGTCTAGTGCAATCCTACATATCCAGACTTTCTTGGTCCTTATTAAGAAAGTTTTGACCTGTGACAAGGAGACCTAGTGTATATCCTATTCCTTCTTGTAAAGTTTTCAGTGTATTTGCTTTTACCATAAGGTCTTCGATCCATTTGGAGTTAATTCTCTTGCAGGGTGACAAAGAAGGATCCAACTTTAGTTTTCTGCAGGTGCTTAACCAGTTCTGCCACCACCACTTGTGAAGAGGCTGTCTTTCTTCCATTCTGGTTTTTTCTTTTTGGCTCCTTTATCAAAGATTAGGTGGCCATAGGTCTGTGGGTTAATATCTGAGTCCTCAGTTCTATTCCATTGGTCTTCAGGCCTGTTCTTGTGCCAGTACCAACCTGTTTTGGTCACCATAGCTCCATAGTAGACTCTGAAGTTTGGTGTTGAAATTCCTCTTATGCTGTTCTTTATGTTAAGAATTGTTTTTGCTATATGAGGTCTTTTATTATTCCATATGAAATTTTGGATTCCTTCTTTTCTTTCTTTAAAGAATGACATTGGGATATTGATGGATGTTGCATTGAATTTGTAGATAGCCCTTGGCAAGGTTGCCATTTTCACCATGTTAATTCTTCCAATCCTCAAACCTGGGAGGTTTTTCCATTTCCTCAGTTCTGCTTTAATTTCCTTTTTCAGGGTTTTAAAGTTTTCCTCAGAAAGGTCCTTTACATTCTTAGTTAAATTAATTCCTAGGTACTTTATTTTCTTTGAGGATATTGCAAAAGGAGTTGCTTTCCTGATTTTTGCCTCGTTCCTCTCGTTGTTGGCATATAGGAAGGCGGTTGATATTTGAGGGTTAATTTTATACCCTGCTACCTTGCCAAAGTTTTGAATCAGCTCAAGCAGCTTGGGAGTGGATTCTATAGGGTTTTTAAAATATAGAATAATGTCGTCTGCAAAGAGGGAAAGTTTCACTTCCTCTTTCCCTATTTGGATCTCTTTCATGCTTGTTTCTTGCTTTATTGCTCTGGCTAGGAATTTTAATACTATGTTACAGAGGACTGGAGAGAGTGGTCATCTTTGTCTCATTCCTGATTTTAGAGGAAAATATAATACAAATACTTTTCAAAGAGTAGAGTAACATTAAAACCCCAAAAGGTGAAATCACAAAAGTACAATTATGCAATTTCTATTACTCTTAGGAGAACTTTGTGTATCTGTGTGAATGTGTGAAAGGTGTGACACAGTACCAAATTAGTTCAAAAACGTACTTAAGAACAATGTCATGGCATTTTAATCTTCACAACAAGCCTAACTAATACAAGAGAATTCTTTCTAATTGCTAATAGTTCTCAATCATTTCCCTTAGCATACTTTTTTTCATTTCAATTGTGTGTGTGTGTGTGTGTGTGTGTGTGTGTGTGTGTGTGTGTGTGTGTGTATGTTGAATTCCTGGGGCTTTAGCTCAGGACCTGGGCATAGTCCTTGAGCTTTTATGCATAAGGCCAGTGCTCTGCCACTAGAACCACAGCTCTAACTCTGGCATTCTTCTTCTTCTTCTTCTTCTTCTTCTTCTTCTTCTTCTTCTTCTTCTTCTTCTTCTTCTTCTCCTCCTCCTCCTCCTCCTCCTCCTCCTCCTCCTTCTTCTTCTTCCTCCTCCTCCTCCTCCTCCTCCTCATCTTCCTCCTCCTCCTCTTCCTCTTCTTCTCCTCTTTCTCCTTCTCCTCCTCTTCCTCTTCTCCTTCTCCTTCTCCTTCTCCTCCTCTTCCTCTTCCTTTTCTCCTTGTCCTCCTTCTCCTCCTCCTCTTCCTCCTCCTCCTCCTCTTCCTCACCATCCTCTCCTCCTCTTCCTCCTCCTCCTCTTCCTCCTCCTCCTCCTCCTCCTCCTCCTCCTCCTCCTTCTTCTTCTTCTTCTTCTTCTTCTTCTTCTTCTTCTTTCTTCTTCTTCTTCTTCTTCTTCATTTTCTTCTTCTTTTGTGGTTATTTGGAGATAAAAATCTCATGGACTTTCTTGACCTGGCTGCAATTCTGAGATCTCAAGCTCCAGTGTAGCTAGAATTACAGGCATGAAACACCTGTGCTGAGCTTTCCTTTAGCATTTTCTGAAAATTGTTTGGAAGTGTTCTGAGGTTATAAAGAGAACCAAATAAACACCACAATTGCTCTCATATTTTTTTTTTACCTCAGGTAAGTTTAATTTCAAATTGAGTAAAACTCGGGATGATGTGGTGACTCTGTCAGAAACCTGAATGAATGAATGACTTGCAGTCCATAATACTCCTGTGGGTCTTGGGTTTATAGTCTCTTCTGTGTCTGTAGCATACTCGAAGGGAAATGCAAATGCACACACACACATACACAAGTGTATATACATATACATCATAAGGCAGTCATTCTATACTTAAGGGTTGAAGATTTTTAATGAGTTAATGAGGCAGTCATTCTACACTTAAGAGTGGAAGATTTTTAATGAGTTAATGAATACCGTGTTTCACCTAATGATAGGCTTAGCCAGGAATGGAGGTCATAGATGAAAATATAACTTATTATCTTCTTTATTTACAAGCATTCACGATGGCTCTTAGGCCCAATGTAATTGTAATGTGTCATGAGACAAATAATGTATCTCACCTGAATTTTGACTTTAATGCTTTTTACTAAATATCATACACTTTAATATTTTTATTTTTTAAAGAATTTAGTCACATCATATTTCAAATGTCATGTTTTACAAACTAGTATACAAAAAGGAAATCTCTGTATAATCCCTGGCACTTAGTTTATAGAACATAATTAAAATTAAGCTGAGGGATTATATGTAATAGAGTTCTTTATTTTTTTTAATTTCATTTTAATGTCAGGGTGATGTGCAGAAGGGTTACAGTTACATATACAAGGTAGTGAGTACCCTCCCCCCCAGATTTCTCGCACTTTCGCTTTCTCCCTGAAATTGTAAAGTTCATTTCCAACATATTGTCTGGTGAATATAACTGCTACATTGCTTCAGCCTTTCTCCTTGTTCTCACCATTTTCTGTTACCCTTACCTTCCCTAATTCAAGAAAATGTATATAGAACACACCAAATACGAAAATCAGGTACAGTGACAACATAGGGTGAAAAAAGTAATACCTTCACAAACTAAACAAATTTATTTTATTCCAGGCAAATTTCAATTTGTATCCTTTTGAAAAGTATTTTCTAAACACTATTTTATGTAACTAAATATCAAATATTTTCTATTTTGCTGAACTTACCAGTAGTGGTACTAGGTAAGATGAATTTTGTAAAACAATAAACACTTAATTTTTAAAAACAACAAATAAAATAGCTCACTTTACTCATAAATCAGTTATAGTTTCAGTCATTGAACTGCACCAGAATATCCAATTTAATTAATTTAGATATATTTCTAAGTGTTGGTTGTGTCACAAAATTGTAATAGTTTTCTTCTACCTTGTGGGTGTGCATTGTAGCACTGTTTTACAAGGTACATTAACTGCAAATTGACAGACCTATTTTTCAAATATTGCCTTGACTTAATACCTTACAAAGACAACATATTTTCCCTTTACTTAGACAATGAATAAAGAGAATACTACCCATGATAAAATGCCCATCAGAAAAACAATTCTTCTCACTTATATTTCCAGTCTTGAAAATGAAGATATAATATGTTTCCTGTGCTAAAAAGTTTAAAACAAATCTGTTGTGAAAATGCAATGAACAGCAAGTACATGATATGTACGTAAAATAGTATACTATAAGATGATCAGCTTTAGTATGCTCTTAACAGTTTCTCAATACAGTTGAATTCACTATTTCCCTCTTGTCCTCAGGCTATGTTACCCTGTGGGAATACAGGCTAGCCTGAGAAGATATTTACACTCTTTCTTTCTTTCTTTCTTTCTTTCTTTCTTTCTTTCTTTCTTTCTTTCTTTCTCTGTCTCTGTCTCTCTGTCTCTGTCTCTCTCTGTCTCTCTGTCTCTCTGTCTCTCTGTCTCTCTGTCTCTCTCTCTCTCTCTCTCTCTCTCTCTTTCTTTCTTTCATTCTTTTCTCCTAGTCCTGTGCTTGAACTCAGATCCTGAGCACTGTCATTGGGTTTTCTCAAGGCTAGAGCTCTACCACGTGATCCACAGCACCACTTCCAGCATTTTCTATGTATGTGATTTTGAGGAATCAAATCTGGGTATTCATGCATGATAGACAAGCACTCTACCACTAGGCCAAACTCCTGATCCTCTTTTCTTTTCTTTTATTGTCTTGTCTTTCCTCTTCTCTTCTCTTCGTTTCCTTTTCTTTTGTCTTCTTTTCTCTTTCCTCTTTCTTTCCTTCTTTTTCCTTCCTTCTTTCCTTTTCTTTCTTTCTTTCCTTCTTCCTTTCTTCTTTTTTGCTGGTCCTGGGACTTGGGCATTGTCCCTAAGCACCTTTTATCTCAAGGCTGACACTCTACCACTTGAACCACAATTTCACTTCCAGCTTTTTCTGGGATTAATTGGAGATAAAGGTCTCACAGATTTTCCTGCTGGGGCTGGCTTCACACTGCATTCCTCAGATCTCAGTCTCCTGGGTAGGGATATTTACATACTGGTTCAAATCAAAACTTTCATCCTTGAGATGTACAATGATTCTATGTCATGTAGCAATTTATTCTTTTTCTAAGACAGACTATTGCTATGGATTACAGGCTAACTTCAAACTCTTGATCTTCCTGCCTGAACTTCTTGGGTGCAAGCATTATGAGTTTGCATACAATGGCTGCCTGCCACATGCTATTTAAATTTCATACATAAAGCAAAACAAAAAATGTCCAAGGTTCTTCACTCATTCACTTAGATCTCATTCATTTGCTGCAATAGATTAAGTAGTTTTAATATAAACAAATATTAAAACAATTTTCTTGGTCAAGTAAGAAAGACAGATAAGTGATGTTAACAAAATTAGGCAAAAACATCTTATGGAATGGATGGTTGCTAAGTTTAGAGGCTTGTGTCTTTAACAATGTTCTCTTCCTCTTCCTCCATTTCCTAATCCAAGAGCTGACATGTCTCTTCAAGTGCTATTTTCTTTTTTTTATATTTTTTATTGTAATTAATAGAAGGGTTTCATGATATTTGCCAGATAGATGGTGCATTAATTCCCATACATTGATACCCTTTCACATGTCTTGGTCCCCATTTCCCTCCCTCCCACCTCCACCCCTCATCTTGTTTTCCCCCCTTCCCTATCCAATTTCAAATAACCAAATACAAATATATCCGATATATCAGGTAACAAAGTGAGATAACTAAACGACAGCAAAAGAGATGAGAGATAACATAGTACCTTAAGAACAACAATCATTCATTATATGGCTTATGTTTCTATATCCTAGAGATCCTTCCATTTAGCGTCCTACTATATGGCTTTTTGTGTCAAGGTTTTGCTCTATTGCAAATCTCTGCTAGGAGAGCCCAAGGTTTCTACTGATTATGACAAATGAGGGAAACCATTGAGCCTAAGTTCCTTTGAGTCTGGCTTTCTTCACTTAATATGATCTTTTCTAAGTCTTTCCATTTCCTAACAAATGGGGCAATGTCATTCTTTCTGACAGCAGCATAGAATTCCATTGTGTACAAATACCACATCTTGTTGATCCACTCATCAACTGAGGGACATCTAGGTTGGTTCCATATCTTTGCTGTTGTAAATAGTGCTGCAATGAACATTGTTGTGCTTCAAGTGCTATTTTCTTAGCAATGATATACATCAGCAAAGCCACCATTCCATTTTATCTGTGAGAAATCACAGCTTTAAATAAGCTTTTACAAAATATGTATTTAGCCAACATATAAAGAAAATATATAATGGTTTGTTGAAAAAATAGAATACTTTATTTTATTTGAGTTTGGCCCCAAATACTGATTGAAACAACCAGTTGAATAGCAGCAACCCAATTGTAAAAAATTCCTTCAGTATTTGTAGCAACACTCAGAATTTTAATTACAATAGTAATAAAATCCCTGTTAAATACTGAATCAGGAACTAGAATGAAGTTCTCCTTACTAAAATCTCTTCTGTGACATTATTGACTGCAAAATGTATATAACACAATTATGGTATGAATATGAATATGAATATTTAGTTAAGTATCTGGACACATCTCATCTCAGAATTCCATTTCCCTCTCACTTTGGTTTGAACACTGGTCATTTTCATTTAAATGGAAAAGGCTTGAGCAGCTTCATGTCTGTAATGATGCCTTTTTGGAGGCCAAGAATGTGAAGGATCATAGTTGAAGGCCAAATAATTAAAGGAGAAATAATTTTTAAAAAATAAACGTTGCCTGTGGTATGCAAGTGCAATCTCGGCTATGTGAGAGACAAGGTGGGACAATTACAGTATGAATGTGGTACCCTTCAAACCAAAAGATCCACCAGGAGTAGAGCTCGCACGTGTAATCCTAGCTACCCAGGTGGCTGAGATCTGAGGTTTAAGGTTCAAAGCCAGCCTGGGCACCAAAAAATGTGAGACTCTTATCTTCAATGAACCTCTAGAAAACTGAAAGTGGGCCTGTGTCTCCAGGGTTAGGGCAGTAGCCTTTAGCTGAAGAGCTAAAGGACAGTGCCCAGGCCCAGATTTCAAGCCCCATGTCTGACATAAAACAATCAATCAATCAATCAATCAATCAAAAGACCCTACTAAGTAAATAAATCAAATTGGTTGTGGACATGACTGACATGGCACAGCCCACGGCTAGCAGCCCTGAGTTCAAATTCCAGCATCACTCAAAAGAAAGGATTTAGTAATTAGATGTTTTAATATGTTTACATTGATTGTTAGTTTTAGTCCATCATTGTATTTTAAGGAAGAACTTTATCTTACTCAGAGAGTTTATAAAAGTCTATCTACTTTCTTCCTGTTATCCTACACAATAGTATGTCACTACATATTTTCACTTCAGAATTGCTTAATGAAAGTCATAGATAATAGTTTCAGGAAACCAAAATTTAAAGACTAACTCCAAGAATAAAGAAAGTCTGTCATATATCCTATTGCTCTCATTTTCTATATTAATTGAAGGAAAAATCAATTAAACTGTCAAACCTGAATTGAACTGGTTGAGAAAATTTCCGCATGAAAACACACGCACAAACACACAAGCACAAAAATTCTTAATTCTTTTATGGTGTTAAACTCAATTCTACCTACAAACATAAATCCTGTCTTGTCTCTTTCAGCAACTGTATTTTGGACTGCTTCTAGTTTCTTTGGAGAATGAATTCACTTGTGGGTTGCACACCCAGTGAGTACTGCAGGAAAAATGTCCCAAGCCTAAAAGGAATTCAAGAAGTGGTGTCCTCTGCCCACGTTTGAATTGAAATTTAAGAGAGGTGCCTAATAATTATATTAAAAACAGGGAAATGAAAGATGCTAGTTTTAGGACACTGATACATCCTAAACTACAAGATCAAAGGAAAGTCTGAGGCACAAAATCTGAGAAACTTTCAAAATCATATTGCCTGTTAGATAATTTGAAAGAATTGAAGTTAAATACCATGTGTTACAACAATGGTAAGCAAACCCTTCCTCCACTTGTCTTTGAAACCTAAATTCAAATTTTCAGATAGGATGGACTGGTGAGAGGAAATTGAATGAAAATGCTAAGCATTATCATGTTTCACTAGGTTGAGAAGAAAATTAACATCAGTGGGGATTTGATATTTTGAAAAGGTTGAAAATATCATATGTATATGTGTATTATATATATATATATATATAAATATTTGCTGGTCCTGATGCTTGAATTTAGGCCCTGAGCACTGTCCTTGGGCTTTCTCAAGGTAGCACTCTATCACTTGAGCCACAGCATCACTTCCTGCATTTTCTGTTTATGTGGTACCAAGGAATCAAACCCAGGGTTTCATGACTGCTGGGCTAGCACTCTGCCACTAGGCCATTCTTCCTGCCTGATATATATATATATATATATATATATATATATGTATGTATATATATGCATGTACATATATATCTATGGATATGTATTTATCCAAAGTCTAATATATAAAGCCATAATAAAAGGACATTAACTAAAATATTTGAGCTCTTGTTCAACCTGATTTCTAATATTTATTTTGAATAATTATCTTGTAATTTAAGCCTCAAATATTACATGTTTGAAGATTGGAAAATATTCTTATTATTATCGGGACAGAACAATTTAAATCTCAGAGTATGTTCTTATAACAAAAATTAATAATAAAGTGTGAGTTGTAATAATTCGTGGATATATTAAATTTCTTTAATTTAAATGTTATTTTCTTTAGATGTGCAAAAGAGGAGCCATTCAACAAACCAGCTTATGAATAAAATGCATCTTGATTAGTGTTCCCCCTTCAGCATGCTCATCCCACTTCGAACCTCCTTTTCTCTTACTTCTCTCTTCATTAGATGGAATGTACAATGAATTCTTGACTACATTCGCCCCTCTTCTTCCTTCATTCATTAGCTCCTTGTGAGTACCTATTTTCTGGTGCTTCTTTAGTTGGGTTTTGGCCTAGCCTTGCTAAAACATTAAGTTTTAAGATATTAATTTGTGGTAGAAAAGTTTTTATTATTATCTTCGGGTAGCTGTACAAAATGGGCTTAATGTCCTTCTGTCAGTTCGTGAGTATAATGTATCTTGATCAATTCATTCTAATCACAATTTTTCCCAACCTCATTTAGACCCTAACTTTTCCTCAGTTTTTTTTATTTTATCAACTCTAGTCAGCATAAGATTGATGCCTAAAATATATGACCACATAATTATGTTAGAAAAAAAATAAAGAAATGGAAAATTGGCAAATGTCAGTTCCACTGATAAATATCTAAAGTGGCTTTGCATTACCGATGGCATTCAATAGATGCTACAATGAAGATGATTTCATCTATGAGAGGCCATTGGGATTAGTGACTATCTCCTGCTTCTGATGACAATTTGGGAATTTTCTCTCATCACAATTTTTGTTTTCTTTTGTGGTCTATTCATCAGTACAAAGAATTTGTCAATTAAATTATTTGGTAAGTAATATGGAGAGATAACAAGAATAGAGTGCTAATGTGGTTTAAGCCATACTTGGAAAATTTTTCACACAAAGATAAACAAATCACTCGCCCTGTGTCTCTTAAACATAGCTTATCCATATGATAACAGCTAGTCTTTCTACCTTGGCTGTGTTTGTTCAGGTATTTTAAATTATTGCCAGAGATAGTACTAGAAGAATGACTTTTTTTTGGTTTCAGTTTATTTAACTGAAGGCTTTATTCGAAGGCATAGTTCTCAAAAGACATTTTTTTCAGAAGTGATTAAAAGTATTTGGTTTATACTTACTCTTTGTGGCCCACTACACAGATATCTATATGTTGGTCTGATTGTCTATTCTAGATATTCTAGATCAAATCATTTGCCTATTACCTTGATATATTCTTTTGGCCACTTGTGAAAATACATTGTAACAGTTTTGGCTAGTGCTTCAATATAGATGAGCATAAAGATTCCTCTCAGGAAGTGGTGCTGTGGCTCAAGGGGTAAGGCAGTAGCCTTGAGCTGAAGAGCTTAGGGACAAAGCCCAGACCCAGAGTTCGTCCCACAACTGGAAAAAAAAAAAAGATTCCTCTCAAAAGGGAAGATCTCAAGTGGGGAGTTTGGCCTAGGGGTAGAGTGCTTGCCTAGCATTCACAAAGACCCAGTTTCGATTCCTTGGTTCCACATACATAGAAAAAGCTAGAAGTGGTACTGAGGTTCAAGTGGTAGAGCTCTAGCCTAGAGAAAGTCCAAGAACAGTGCTCAGGACCTGAGTTTAAGCCCAGGACTGGCAAAAAAGGGGGGCAGATCTCATTTCCTTTGTAAATATCCCCAAAAGAGGAACTGTTCAATCATATTAAAGTTCTATTCGTAATATTTTTGTAAATGTCATACTATTTCTTATAATGTCTATAGAGTTTCATGTTTTTCCTATGATCATATATGTATTTATATGTATATAATGTGTTTCAGATTGTATACGTGACATTTAAAAAATAGAATCATCCAAAAACAAAGGGTGAGCGTGCAAGAAACTGAAAGGAGAAAGGAAGGAAAGAAAAGCTACAAAATACAGTAGTAAAGAAAAAAGAACAGAAATTCACATCCAAGAATTAAATGAGTTAGTGGCTCAGATTAAAATGACAATCAGAATCTTAGCTAGTGAATCAAATTGAAATTTTACTGAGGCAGGCATGCCTGTCTGAGAATCAGCTCTTATGGGAATGGAAATGGCAAGAACCAGACAAATAATCAGTATCTCTACCCTGGAGGTGAATCAGCCTGTAACTCTTAGAAAGATAAATGAATGTCAGAGAATCAAGTGATGGGAGAATATAGCAGAAAGTAAGATGCTCCTATGCAGACACCTAGGGTGAGAATGATGTTGATTGGCAGAGTTGAGAATATGTCACTGCAATAGAGCAAAAGTCTGCAGGGGCGGAGGGTAGGGAAAATAACAGATGAAAGGCCCTTCATTCCTGGAAGGAAGCTGGGTATTTAGTCATGTTCACCTAAAGCTGTATCTGAGGCTTCTGTTATTTTTTTTTAGAAGACAGACCTGGATTTCAAAATTCTTCAAGCAAAGATAACTTGTCCCTGAGAACACATTCTTAGTACTTTCATTATTACATTTTTAGCTTCTGTATATTTCTTCTATGTAAACTAAAATATGCATGTAAGTTTTACAAATGTATAATGGTGGCAGTTTCAGCAACAAATTGCACTTTTTAAAGTATAGATTGCATGGCTTTTCTTAACTAATCATTACTGAACAAAGCAAAATATCTAATAAGATCTTCACAGTGCCTTTATCCTCATGCCTGAAAAGCTATTAAATGTTCACACGTAATATTGACCACTTCAGAGGCAGATATCAAGAGAATCATGGTTCAAGGCCACTCTAGTCAAAATATAGTAAGATTAATCTCAACCAATAACATCACAGCATCCTGGGGAGCATAAAAACATATACAGAAAAGTCAGTTAACACATATTTGGTTCAAAGTCATAATCATGAGACTGTTTTCAGAGTATCAAGCATAATAAAGGCTATGGACATTGCTTAAGTGATAAATTCTTGCCAAGGACATTGAGTTCAAACATCTCAGTAACTTCCCTTGGAAAGAAAGAAACTAGAAAAGGAATAGTTTAATTCTTCTCACTACATATTTAAATCATGTCCAAAACTGTAATATTAAACCATTTTCAAGATGATATTTCCCTACATGAGGATGTACTCTGACACAGTGGAATGCTTTTCTTCCTCAGTCAGCATGTTATATTTATTTTTCACTAAGACCTTTTTTTTTATATCTCAAAGTCACCCAGTTACTTTAGTCCCAAGCTCCAGGCAGTTTCGAAAGGTAACTAACAAGAGAGAGTGACCTTCTTAGATAGGGAAAAGACATTTTTTGAACCATATGGCAAGCCCCAGGCTGATGACATTGAAGTCTTGAACTGGAAATAACCGATATTGTGACATTGATTGGTGTGTATGACTCTATTTCAGCTGTACCCAAAGGCATGGAGGAAATCTTTGAAGACAACTTGTCTGTTGTCATTACTGCAATCCATACAAAAGGAAAGTCTCATCTTTGTAGATGCCATAGATTGAGGTTGTTAAAAACACAGACCTTAGCATGAAATGGAGACCCAATATTAAGAAAGATTTAGATGGCTTCAAAGCTGGCCACAACTCAATGGTTATGTTTTTTGATGGGTAATATTTATGATATTATCTCAGTCTTGGGAAAGTTTTCAATGCAACAAACATAAACAGGACCACTGTATCTTGACTGGAAGTCTCAAATCTCCTGGTAAATTTCTTAAGTTCAATACAGTGAATCCACATATCAACTTAATTTTACAAAAGATGCTTTTCCTGAGCATAATTTTATAGTCATTTTATGCTCTCATTCTCATTTTAAAGTTTTAAAGCAGAAGTCATCAAACTCCTTCTAAATACTGTTGGCTTTTACAGGCTGAAAATCTTATTTATGAAAAAGGAAAATCAGAAATTGATGTGACAGTCTCTAAAATTCCTTATTTGCAATCCTTTAGAGTAAAGAGTAGGATTAAGGTTTTCTAAAGCTATTATTTTACCTTTCTCTTCCTATGTTTTAGACATAGCACACGTTCAGGTTTGGACAAGAATAGTGTGCTTAGTCATACTACTTTAGTCAACTTATTGTTATTAATTTCATTACTCTGTGTGTGTGTTTGTGTGTGCATGTGCATGTGCGTATGCGTTTGCATGTACATGCCTGCCAGTAGTTAGGGTCCTGATACTATCCCTTAGAGTTGTGACTCAAGACTCTTGTTCTACTGCTTGAGCCATAGCCTCATTTCTGACTTTTTGCTCATTAATTCAAGGGTGTAATCTAGTGGGCTTTCATTTGCAGGCTGGCTTTTAAATATGATCCTTAAATCTCAGTCTCTTGAGGAGCGAGAATTGCAGGTATGAGCCAAAGGTACCTGGCTTTTCATTTCAAAGTAATACATCATTTTAAAATTATTATTAAAGTTCAAGGTGAATATATATATATATATATGTCAATAGGAATTAGAAGAGACCCTGGAGATGTTATAGTTGTTTCTGGTTTGGGATTATTTGAGAAACATTTGGAAAGGAATATAGAGTAGAATTATAAAGATTTATTTAAGGATTCATAAGGAAATGTAACTTAACTTGCATATCAAGATACTTTTGACTGTTTTATACCATGTATGCTCTGTGTTGAGTTATCGATATTACAGATACATATGAATCCTGTCTCATTTTTCCTCTTAGAATCTTACACAAAAGAAAAACACCTTAAGGGTTAACTCAATATACACTAATAGAAATCTGTCCTTAACTTTTCCCTCTATCATCTAAGTTTATTTGATCATCTTGCCTGTGATTCCAATCCTGTACCTCATCAATACTTTAAAAGAGTCACAATCTCCAAATTATATCGATCAATACCTACAATGATGAACTATCTGTAGTAGCTGTATTTGTACCAAGTAAATTTGCTTTATGAAACCAGCTAGACACTTAATCCACTCATGCTGTTCTTCCTGTGACTTTGATCCATTTGGAGTGTTAGATCTCAGGTTAAAAGGGAGTACAGGAAGTCTAGGCCTCAGCTGCGATAATCACTGGTGCCTCCAAAAAGCCAGCGAATAATGCTTCCTTTCCCTTGAAGAAGTACATGGGAGCAGGGATATCACTTAATGTACTACTGAAACCCCACGCTGCAGAACATGACAGCTGCAATCATATTTTAAATATGTCACATGGCAAATCTAAGCTGTCTTCTGCCATTTCTCTCTCCATGATGAGAGTCCTATTATTTCATCCAGCTACATCCTTATTCCTCCAACTGAAACTTTTAACTCACCAAAAAGACAAATCATTCCTCCCACAGAGTAGAGAGGCAATCAAAAAGAGAACAAGGGACTAACCCTAGCCAGATTTCCATACAAAATTATATCTGGAGGAGAGAGTAGGGCAATTGATAGAGAAAGAGAAGGTAAAGAATATTTATAAAGGGCTGAGAGTTTGACCTCGTGGCAGAGTGCTTGTCTAGCATGTACAAAGACCCAGGTTTGATTCCTCAGTACACATATACAGAAAAAAATCTGGAAATGATGCTGTGGCTCAAGTGGTAGTAGCACTATCATTGAGAAAGCCCAAGGACAGTGCTCAGGGCTGGAGCTCAAGACCAGGACTGTAAAAAAAAAAAAAGAAAAAAAAAGAATATTTAAAAAGTATAGTTTATTTAAGCTAAACTTATCTCTCTTCTGAGACTTCCCTAGCAATGGCACATCTTCATTTTACTGACTTTTCTCTTCTTTTTTATCTATATAACCTTAGGAAGTAGGGTTCATAAGGCATGCTTTGAGAGAGATAATTTTCCAAAACATGTTAGTGACCTTTTAGTTGGTTCTGTTACTTCAAAGGAAGTAATGTCAAATTAATCAATACGTTTGATGATGTATCTGACATATTTAAAAACATTTTGCATATTCTCCTTATGAACACTACAAAAATTACAAAAGTAGTTATATCTTATGGAATGAAAATATCAGAATTTGGGGTGGGCTGCTGGTGTTTCAGGCTTGTAATCCTAATTACTCAGGAGGCTGAGATCTGACAATCATTGTTCAGAGCCAGCTTTGACAGAAAAATCCATGAGACTCTAATCTCCAAATAAGCACCAAAAGTTAGCAATAGATCCATGGTTCAGGTGGTGATGTGCCAGTCTTGGGAATGCATAAGCTCTAAATTCAGTTCAGGTACACACACACACATACACACACACACACACACACACACACACACACACACACGCACACTGATCATCTAAAGGGCCATCAAATTCAGGATCCCTACTTCATAAACTTGCCTAATGTCCTGTGAGATGCTGGTTTTATTCATTACTGAGATAAAAAATGCTCTTCACCAGCTACAACTATTTTACTTGACTTTCCATGTCATCTACCTATATGACATATGTATTAAAATTTTAAAAAAGGAAGGGACTAATGGTTTTCTCCCTGAGGCACACCCTCTTTCTGTGCTGGAGCCAGCCAGCAGCTAACTGGGTGTCCTGATTTAGGGGGTAGGACTTGGAAAAAGAAGAAGACAAGAAAAAGATGGGGGCCAGGAGTTTAGCCTAGTGGTTAAAGTGCTTGCCTAGCATGCATGAAGACCCGGGTTCGATTCCTTGGTACTACATACATAGAAAAAAGCTGGAAGTGGTGCTGAGGCTCAAGTGGTAGAGCTCTAGCCTTGAGAAAGTCCAAGGACAGTGCTCAGGCCCTGAGCTCAAGCCCAGGACTGGCAAAAAAAAAAAAAAAAAAAGAAAGTAAGAAAGAAAGAAAAAGATGGAGTTGGTAGGGCTACAGCTCGAGTCAACAGCCCAACACTGTAACCTAAGGCTGTGAACTTAAGACTGTAGCCTCTTTTATTTCTAAATCCAGTCTTACATACTTTCTTGAAACCAGGGAACTGCCAGGGGTTACATTTGTACAAGCAGGACAGGGCCATAAAGCAATAAAGCAATATATCGATAAGATCAGGGAATTCACAATACAGACAATGTAGCTCAAAGTTCACAGGCAGGGTGCCATACATGACAGCTCATATCTTTGTGTGGTTATCTTTCTGAGTTATGCAGATTCATGGGTCAGTCTGACTTCACACTCCAGCTCCCAATATTTCTGTGTACTTTTTAAGTTCCAACACTGACCCTTGTCTTGGCTAGGTTAACTTGCTTTCAACCACAGGACTTTATGAAGTGTGATGTGAGCAAAATATTGGGAAATGTTTGTGAGTAAGACTTTTCTTTTGTAACTCATGAGACATTTTCACTTCCGGGTAGGAACATTCAGGCTACATGTGTAGTTATGAGAGACCAGTGTGCTCCACTCTTCACCACACGCACTTAAGCAAGTCAAGCCAAGTTCAGTAGAAGCATCTGCAATCTCATCCAGCCCTAAAAATTCCAATGCATGGAGGTAAACAAAGGGTTTAGCTTGGTAAGCTAAAGAAAAAGAAAGCCAATTAGTATGATTTGTGAATAACTGTCATTTTGTGTTTGTGTATATTTGTCTTCTGGGGCTTGAATTCAGAATCTATCTTTCTTACTTGGCTCCAATTAACCTTTAAAAAATGGGAAGTGGGGCTTGGCTCAAGGGTAGGGCAGTAGCCTTGAGCTGAAGAGCTCAGGGACAAGGCCCAGGCTTGCTGGATGTTCATTTATTCTGTCAGAAGGATTTTATCCTTTCAGCAGCTGAGACTCTTTGTTAGTGTTTACTAGTCCTTCTCAACTTACCTATTGATTCTGACACGTCCTGTTCTTTCCAAAGAAGCAAGGATACATTCTATTACCAGAAATCCACCAGAAATAATTGTGGTACTTGGAAGTTATCAGGACTATTCAGAGAAAGTGTTTACTTCTATATCATTCTACTTAGACTTAGGTAGACTGTCCATTTATAGTCCTTTAAAATCTTGTCCATTTATACTCCTTTAAGAAATTATAACATTTCTTACATTAATATTATTTCTTACATTATTGGGAAAAGCATCAACTAGTTGTGTTGTTTAATGATCTTGTATTTGGGTTCCTAGTACTCTTCATAGCAAGTAGAGTAGATTAGAGTATTCAAATGTGATTATTTGGCCTTTTCATTTTTCTCCGATCTCCATGAAATCCCAGGAAATACTTCATGGGCGTTCCTGTGATGTAATGAATGTTTATCAAGGAACTTTAATGTGCTTTTGAGTATATAATTTATTCTTGATATACATATCGCACATTTAAAATATGTTTTTGTCTTGCTCCAAGTGTAAGTATACATCGGGATATTGACTTTCCATTTTCCAGTGATATTTTTAGATATTTTTTCCTTGTATATAATATTAGGTAAATATAAATGGTGGTTTTTTTTAAAATAAATTTCACTTGCATGATAGAACCAATGAATACATTATTTGGTTTATAAAATCATTTTAAGATTTCTGTCCACCCTGTGGTTGTTTATAACATCATGGAAAAGAGCTGGTACACTTGGACTAGAATAAGAAAGCACATAGAAAAATACACAAAAGGATGTTTTTTATCTTGTGAGGAAGCCACAGAAGATAAAGTTTACACAGATATTATAAATAAGCTACACAATGGATTTCATCTGTAGAGCAATCATGAGGAGAGAGTGTAATGCCAATCACATGTAAGCAATACAAACACAACAGAAAGACAAAGCAGAACTAAGAGATTCTCAGGTGGTGAATACACAGGCAAGGTAAATACATGAATATGAATAAGATGCACTGGGAAGGTAATGTTGATTCAAGGGCATCTATTTCAGAACTTGTATTTTTAATTATTTTAAATGCTGTGTTTCCTGAGGGATCAAATCCTACCTTCAAGTTGCAGCCGTTATAAGATGACTTGAGGATATCATCCTGAAACTTTGGACTCAGGACTGGGATAGATGAAAATGAATATGAGAAAAAGACAACAGAAAATACAATACACTGGGGCCGGGAGTTTGGCCTAGTTGTTAAAGTGCTTGCCTAGCATGCATGAAGACCCGGGTTCGATTCCTCGGTACCACATACATAGAAAAAAGCCTGAAGTGGTGCTGAGGCTCAAGTGGTAGAACTCTGACCTTGAGAAAGTCCAAAGACAGTGCTCAGGCCATGAGCTCAAGCCCATAACTGGCAAAAAAAAAAGAAGAAAGAAAATACAATACATAAGTGTAACTGCTCAGCCATTGAACACATCTTTTTGAAGAGCCCATCATACCCACACACACACCTCTGTGACTGGCAGAGGTCTATTGCAGAGGACCTACAACTGAGTATGAAAGAGTTTAGCTATAGTAATGAACTATTAACATATGCTTAGCTTTCAGTTTTAGTAATTTTATATATTTGGCCCAGTACTTCAATATACATAATTGTTTACATTAAGCTAGTAAATTGCCTTTTTCTAGTTTAGTAGAGTCATTCACTAATGAGCATTAAACTCCTTAATTACTATTTGTTGTATCACAAATTACATATGAATGACTATTGACATTAAAGCACTGTTTTCACTACTTATAGATAAGAAGCAGCTAAATGCTAATGGACTCATTCTGCTTTCACAAGCTAAGAAAGTCTTTCTCACTGTACCAAGGTCATGACTTCCTCTTCAAAGGTTGGCCATTCTAGTGGGTATTTTTCTTCTTGAGGATCCTTCTCCCTGGGTCACCAGCAGTTCTTACATATGCATATTATACAATGTGTTTTGGATGTGTTTTGTACTTTAAAATGCTGACTCTCAAATACAAAAACATAAAGAGGAAAATGATTCTCCAGTGGAATTTGATCTGTATGTGCCACTGACAGTGTTACTTATTTCTGTCTCTCCAATATCCATTGGCATGCCTGACACACATTAAATGTTTCATGTATATTTCTGGAATAAACAGATTGTGGATAAATTAATCATGAGACCAGTTCTCACTACTCGCTAGTTTGATAAGACTGTCCCCTCCAAAATTATAAGTGCTATAATATACATTGCGTTCTCTCTCTTGTTCTTAGCATGAATATTCTAAAATACTTGTAATTTCATGATCAATAAATGTGTGCTAAGATAATTTTATCTGCTGGTTGCTTTTAGAGCACAAGTTCCAGCACAGAGCTCTTAAGACATTATAATTCCCTGAATACCTCTAGCAAGGAACACACAGCTATTACATCCTTTTGAATTTGTTGAGCTTTGGTTCCATTGAGGAAATTCTGATGGGTTATTTGGCCAGAGACTGGGTAGGATCTTAAGTTCAGCCTGAATCCTCCTTTTCTACGGCAAGAGGAGTTAAAAAGAAATTGAATATTTTAAGCCAGTAAGTTGAAGAATCCTTAAAACTCAGTGAACTTTGGGGTTCAGAGAGCTTCTTGTCTGAGAAGTCACCCTGAATGTAAAACTAATGACATCCCCCACTTCCATGCATCAAAAAAATTCTGGCATTTAGGGCCATTCCTTATTCTAGCCTATATGTCACTCCATGTGGCTAGCCATCAGTAGCCTTTTTCCTGGTGTGTATTAATATAACATTCAGGCAAATTGCACATGTCTTCCTTAGTTTGTGATCCATGAAGTGAAATTAAGTGGACCCAAAGAGAAAGGTCATGAAAAATCTCCTCTATAGACAGAAGAATGGGTTAGAGATTTCTATAATGATTCTGAGGATGGAGTCTGTCTTGCAGAACTGAGGCTTTAACCTGCCATGTCAAGCCCAAACTCCAGGCAAAGTTCAGTATGGCATTAAATGACAAGGTGCCCAGATAGTTTATCTATAGAATGTGATGGTATGGCGGTAATGACATGAAACCTTTGGGATCAGAAGAAAAAGATTCTTTACTTTTTTGAGGGTCCCTAAAGGATTCTAAATACCCTTGCCCGACAGGAGGTGGACTTTTAAATAAACATACCTTTAAAGTTAGGAGAGAAGTAAATGTTTAAATCATCCTAATTTTAGGAACACCAGTTTCTGTTTAGAAAGAAATCCAAGGAAGTCTGGGAAGGCAGAAATTTGATCCCTGTTATCCTACTGAAATGTATCTATTAACTATATGGAGAGAAACCTGAGGTTTCTCATAGGATGTTGGAAATTGACCAGATCAGATGCAAATAAGGGAAACCTTTGGGCATCTTCAGTCCTCAGAAACTGCCTTTTTGGAAGGTCTTCTCTTCTCTCTAGAGAAGAAATCTCTCCTCCAATGTTTCCCATCTGGGTGGAGGCAGCATGTTCCTGGATACCGTGTTTCTTCGTATGGTAAGTCAGCTTTCCAAGTCATTTGCCACATGTATAATATGAGGGCTTGAATGATTTGTAAGATTAAGAAATTTTTCTGCTCCCCTCTACTACCTTAATCCTCCCTCCTTTGCTCCTAGTGTAGTTAAAAAGATGCTATTGCAAAGAAAATAAATTGAATTTGCTTCAAGTTAATTTACTTCATCTGCTTCACTATGTAAATGAAGCAACATCCCCAAGTTTCAAAATCTCTACCTATTAAAAACAAGTATTTGGTTAATTCATCTATACAGCATATTTGGAAAATGCCAAGCTAAATAAATGAAACCAAATGTGATAGCAAGGAAAGAAGATCTATAATCCTGAATGAACATTTAACTACAAGGAAAAGTAATAAATCTTCACAAAACATACAACTAATCTTGGTGGTACAGAGTACATCAGTAAGAGGTATTTTAATTTAACCTCATCTGAATTCACTTGCTTGAAACTTGAATGCCCTCCCCCCCCCCCTGCAAAAGTAACAATTTCTAAGTCTAGGTTGAGGTTGGTTAGTGGACTCTACTTTGTTACAATGGAAGCATCCATAAAGTGGAATGAAGCTTCAATTCTCATCTTGATAATGATGTATGTATGCACTGCCAACTATTTAGCAAATTGAGTTAATTAGGGAATCCCATTGTGAAGGATTAAAGGCACATTAAACAAGTAATTTGTAATATAGTCTCCAGATCATTGTTCCGTACACACTATGATGAGTTAATGTGTTTAAAGAAAGATGCCAGGGTATAGTTATTTTAATTTGCAAATAAAGGGGCTTTTAATTAAAAATTTCATACACTGTCATTGGTAAATTTATTGTGCTTATAAAGGAATTAGAAAAATGCTCAAATAACTTTTGAAAATGCTAATGAGAAGACACGAACAAAAATGACCACTTGGTTATAGGAAAGTCAAAGTTTTATAATAATTTATTCAGATTTTTTTCAAATTGGAAAAATGATAGGAAATAAACCTCCTCATAAATGTCAAGTAAGAAACATTAGGCAAATTGAATTATAGTGTAAGCAAAAAGCAATTCATAAAATTGGCAGCCCTTCGAAGTAGATAGGTTTTGTAATTATCCAAGGCTGGATTATATTTATAGACAGAGGGTAAAATTGAAGTACACATGACAGGTGTGAATTATACAGAGTTCAACTGGACAAAACCCAGTGTTTTCCTTAATTGAACTTAGTTTGACTAAAGCTTGTCCAAGGCCAAAATTTACTATATATATTTTGATGCCAATTTCTTAAATTTGGTTTGTTTGCATACTGAGGAATGTTACAGCTTGTTACATAACAAATAATACATGTGAATATGGAGTTTTCTCAGGGTGGGAGGGATGTGATATGAATTTATTCAAACCAAGTAACTTGACCTTGATACACAGATGAACTGTGTGTTAAATAATGAAAGTGTCTTCTTGCACTCAATTCAGATAAAGACTGTGATATCTTGTAGACTGAATTGCACCTGTTATATATAGGGATATTGTTTTAATGTTTAATCTTTTAAAGAATTCCAATATATTTTTACACCAAATATTCTCAAGTCTGACTTCTGAGAGTCTGGATTCATTGCTGGTCAGTTAAGAGCTCACCTTACGGTAGATAACAAAATTGGATCAGTCCCATCTAGTCCTAGAGGTGTCATACATGCTGAATTTTCAGATGAATTAAATTTGTGGGTTCATCTTTAGCAGAAGTGGAGAACAATGTATTAGATTATGTAATAATATCCCTTTTAACTTGGTAATTCATCCTTTTACTTCTGTGTGAATAAAATTAGTACCTTTTATTCTTGCTTAATATGGTGGTTTAGGCCTGAAATGCTAAATACTTAAAGGAAGAGATATGGCCAGCCGGAGGCAAAATAAGTAGTTCAAGAGATACTCTCACAAACAACGTGTAGGCCCAGTGGCATGTTCCTGTCATCCCAAGGAAATTGTGGAAGAGCATGCACGAAGACCCGAGTTCGATTCCTCAGTACCACATGTATAGAAAAAAGCCAGAAATGGTGCTGAGGCTGAAGTGGTAAAGCTCTAGCCTTGAGAAAGTCCAAGGACAGTGCTCAGTCCAGGAGCTCAAGCCCAGGACAAGGGGCTGCATATGTAGCTTGCGGGGTACAGTGCCACCCTCACAAGTGAGGCACTAGATTCAATTGTACATACTACCTTCTTGCAAAAAGAAAGAAAGGAAATATTAGTACTTGTATCATATTAATAAGGGCATTCACAAAGGATAGAGATATTTTATAGCACTTTTTAACATTTTTGGAAGCATGGTTTATTTAATGGATATTTCTTCCCATCAAAACTAATTTCAACCTGACATGTTATATAGAAAATCATTGGTGATTCTACTTCTATATTTCATTTTTATAGTTTAATTGAAAATCCAAATAAAGTGATAAAAAATAAGGGATTTCCAGCCTGGAAAGGAAAGTATGCTTGGCTTTGATATTTTAATTAGGGAAGGTTTTCTCATATATCTCACTAATTAAGTTCAGCAACGCAAATATAAAGAATATAGGATTCCAGTTTTATTTTTTTCTGTAGATAGTGATATGGAGAGACAGCACATTTTATAATTTATTATGTTCATTAACTAGAGCCCTAACTAAACTTACAAAGCAGTGAATTCCTGGAAATTCAAGGAAGCAGAATAATCATTCTCTATCACACTGGGCTCTTTTCTGGAAAGTAATAACACGATACAGGTGGTTATTTATTGTCTTTCCAAATACAATAAAAACTTAACTCACAATAGGATAGCAGGATCTATAAAAATCAAGGAAATGTCAAATACTATATAAAAATCTAGCTCATAGGTGGTTAGAATTCCTCAATAATTTTCACTCTAGAAATTCAATCTGAAGTTTTTGAACCAACAACAAAATATCAAATATAAGTATATATTAAGAACTAAATATGGAACATTTTCAAACTGAATGCCATTTTCAGAGATACAGAAGGTAAACTTAGTTAAGCACTGAACATTGATTTGTGGCAAACAATGTTATACAACTTAGCATAGACAAATAAGCAAGAATTTGTGGTAGATAAAATCTCAAATATACTTTGTAATATACAATTTCCAATTGAGAGAGTAAGAAAGTAAACCTATGAATATTATTAATACAGAAACAAAGGAGAAGGAGACTGTTCATAATTAAGCTTCAAAGAGAAAAATAGGTTGAAATAAAACAAATATTTTCATAAAAATTTACGGGAGAGAAGGTTATTTTCAAATGATATGATCAGGTGATATTATAGCATGGATACACTCTTGCAAGAAAAATGAATTTCCAATCAGAGAAAGAAATAAGAGCAAAATTTTCATTAAAACAGAGATAATAGAACATACAAGCAATTCATTTTCATTATTCAGGACATATTTTATTCTGCTAATAATTTGTCTGTGACATTGATTTTCTTTAAATACTAAAAAAAAAGCCCTAATCACTCAAAATTGGTAATTCCACTACTTACATGTGTTGAAACACACGCATTTGCTTGTATGTATAGTACAATAGTATAGTTGCCCCCAATGGCAGGAGGTGCAATGATTTAGAGAGAAAAATAGCTTTTATGGGAATCATACGACATGATTTATGGCTCTTATCCATGATACTGCATTAAATGTTTGTTTGTAAGCTAGGTTTCATAAGATTTGTTTTTAACTTAGCTCAAGCCTGGAATCCAGCTAGAAATTAGTTAGATAGAAATTATAGAATCTTATCGGCACAATGTCTTATGCCTGTAATCCTAGCTACTCAGGAGACTGAGATCTTAGGGACAAGGTGCAAAGTCAGTCCAGACACAAAAGGACTTGAAACACTTATCTCCAATTAACCTCTAGAAAACTGGAAGTGGGGGTTGGCTCAAGGATAGGGTGGTAGCCTTGAGCTGAGGAGCTCAGGGCTAACCCCCAGGCACAGGGGTAGGGCGTAGTCTTGAGCTGAAGAACTCAGGGACAGCACCCAGGCAGAGTTCTAGCCCAGTAACCCACAAAAAAAGGTGGAGTGGGGCGGGGGATTTTGGTTGCAAAACTTTGGAAATAAAACTAACAAGAGTGTCTCCACCAATGGCTGGGCACAGTGGTGTGTTGTCATCACCAATAAGCCATTCATATCACAGGCCATTTTGGCATGTTGTGAGACTCTCAACTCTTACCTAAAAAGAGGCAGGAAGTGTGGCACTAATAGTGGGGCACTTGCTTAGCCCTAATTAACTACTGCTTAACTCCCTTTGCGTGTGGGTTCATGTATCTTAGCATGCCTGTAGTTTTCCCAAACTTATTAAGGTCACTGCTTTTCACAATCACAGGGTTCATCATCTATTTCCCCCTTTTCATTTACCCATCTTACTATTCATAGGAATTTGCACTTTGTCCAACCAACAGAATTTTTATTTTTGGTAGTTCTGGAGTCTGAAATCAGGGGTTCACAATTAAACATCCCTTCACCTTGAATGATTTACATTTAATTCTTTCAATAAGCATAAGTAGCTCTTCTTCAATTGAATGTTTCCATGATCAATGATAACAAATGAGCTTCTCGCATGAAAAGAACTTTCTTTTAATTCATTCATTTGGGCCTATTGTTATGGTTCGTTGTGTGTACACTACAGTAGCAGGAAGTATTTATTACACAAAAAGAAAAGCAGATGTTAAAAAGAAAGCCAAGTTATTACTTGGGCAATTGATAAAAATTTATTATTGTCTTCTAATATAACATCTCTTTCATTTAGTAATTACAATAGGTTTGCATGGGAAATAGCATGTTGATGAGAAAGATAAAAAATTAAGATAAATTAATATATTCTTAAGCCATTCAAATGTAGCATGACAGAGGAACATTTTTTTAAATCAAAGAAACAGGCTGCTGTATAGGAATGAAACATTAGGAAATAAATGAAAATGTTCTATTCCTGGTCATGAAATTTGATTGCATTTTACATAAGGGACCTTTGTAATGACTGAGACAGTATAAATAGAAAGAATGAGGAATATATGAGATTTCCGAAATTATCTATATAATATAAATACAGAAAAAGAAATATATATTTAGAGAATAGATAGATGATAGATAGATAGATAGATAGATAGATAGATAGATAGATAGATAGACAGAAAGGAGAACATCTGTAGTTGAAGTAAATTGTTATGGATAATTTCACAGCTTCCACAAATCTTCGTGAGGTACTACTCATGGAGATTTTCTTTTTTATGTTTTTTGTTGTTTTTTTCTTTTTTTATTGTAATTAGTAAAAGGGTTACATGATATTTGCCATATGGAAGGTGCATTAATTCACATACATTGATACCTTTTCACATGTCTTGGTACCCATTTCCCTCCCCCCACCACCACCCACCCATCTTGGTTTTCCCCCCTTCCCTATCAAATTTCAAATATTTTTTCCATGTAACTGATGATTTCTTTTTGTATAGCAGTTTAAAAATATAAAAATATTGAATGGAAGGCCTTCTATACACAAACTTGGTCACAACTACTAGAAACATTGAGAACGAAATTTCAGCTTCTTTGCTAATCCAGACACTAATTTCAAACTTCTTTAGTACCACTATGTAATGTTTGGGGGACTGGAAATGACATTCTGAATATTCCAGAGGGAGTATTTGCAACTAGTGCCAGCAAGATGCAAAGCAACATCATGCTGACTTATCAGATAGAAAGACATGTTTTGAAGAGAGCTACTCAAGCGTTCTGTTTTTTTTTTTTTAAATGGAATTTCACTGTCGGAGTAATATATAGAGAGGGGTTCCAGTTAGATTCATCAAGTAGTGGCTACATTACTTCTTGAACATTGATACCCCTTCCCAGGGTTTTCTCTCACTTTCCCCTCCCAATCATCTTGTTTTTCCCCTTCCTTTCCTTATTTCAAGTAAACAGATTAACGTATATACAATATACCAGGTATCAAAGTCAGAGACAGTAAACCATAAGGGGAAAAAAAAGAGAGAAAGGAAATAACTTCACATAGTACATTAAGAACAACAATCACAAAAATCAACCTCTTTTTTCCATATCCTGAGTGGACTGAAGGAGAGTGCCAATGGACTGCACACCTTAAAGAGAAAAGCTCTTTATCACAATAGGAAAAAAGTTTCCCTCTGTCTGATAATCATTTATTCAGAGATATAATCATGGGCATCTACACAGGGATAATCAAGGCTCTTCAGCATTATTCCCACATAGTCCCTCAACCCTACACTTTGAATTTTCATCTTCTAATTCTTATTTAAAACTATTATAAGTAATTGTTTCTTTCTTACATGTTTTTGGTTTCTTGTGTTAGATAACATTTAGGTTGCAAATCTAATTTCTTACATGAGAAAAAACATAAAATTCTTTATTCAATTTTAATCCCATGTTCAAAAGATTTAGTATTATTTCTCTTCCATTAAGTGTGCTAAAGGCACAATATTCTCCATTTTATGCTCATGTGTTATACACAGATGGCTTTTCCCCACAGTTCATAAATGCATCGCTGATTCCTTTAGAGAGGACTTGAGTGACCTCTTTAAAAATGTGGCCGGGCGCATTAATGAGACTTTCTCTTTAATCCTCATGCCCTTTTCTTGTTTGTCATCATTTTTCATTACTTAAAATTCAAGAAGTATTTACTTCAAAGATGCCCTTCTTGAAGGACATTTTAAAACTTCCTATGATAAACATTTTGAGTTGTTGTTCCTATGTTAAAATAAGAGCCAAAACATTATTACTTGCTTTCATCCTATTACATAAATTATGTTGTATGTTGTCTATTTACTCAGAAAATATCTTCCAGAAAATTTTACTTCAAAGGCAACATTTCAATGCCCAGAAGAAATTTAGAATTTCTTTTAAACTAGAACATTACTAAGTTTTGACCAAAGAGAAATAATAGACTATTTCACTAGCTTTCAGGATACCTATATAAGAGAAGTTTAAATCTCTTGACTAGGGGCTAATAGGTAATGTTGATCTATTTTAGACTTGAGTTTATCTTGAGGCTAGAAACTATCTCTAGATACCTTATGATTTTCATCATGTAGCCATGTCATCTCATGAATACTGTCATAATTCTTTTAAGAGAAGAAAATCACACATATAAATGACTACAAACCTTTATCTGCAACCCATTGTTAATCTGGCTCTGAAACTGCCACTCAAGAAACTCAACAGATTGGTTCCAGTAGAAAAACTTTGTCTTTCTAAAACTATTATCTACCACAGTGTGCTTGAATTCCATTTCCCTAATAATATATGCAGGGATATGTAGTTAATTTGTGAAGCTAAGGAAGTCAACTGAGATTTTGAAGATATCACACCTATATTCATATTTTCAAACATATCATTCATATAAATTATATTCTCTCATATATATGTATGACATAAAATTTGTATGATCTTTGGCCCAAACACTTATTAATTATGCATTGATTAAAACGTACAAACTTACTTTTAGTTTTTAACATGTGATTTAAAAAAATTTCTATATCTCCCTTTACTTTTAACCAATATGTAATACAAGATGGAATGCCAATCATAAAAATATGTTAAAAAACCTATTCAAGTGCCATGACACTTATCTTATTGAGCCTAAATGGAAGCAGAAAGGGTTATTTATTAACTTCACTATATAAGTGATTTATAGTAGGTTTCAGTTGGGCACAAATAGAAATCTCATGATATAAAAGTTAATTTCCTTACTATTAAAAAGTTATGCATACATTGAGGCATAGCTAATTTAATAGAAAGTTTCTTCCATTGTTTGTTCCAGAATTAATTTTGCATTGTAGAATTAAAAAAATTATATCTGAGAGAAAAGTTGACAAATGTACTTTCATCCATTTTGCATTTGAGGACTGAAGGATGTTGAAGGAGATAAGGAGGCAAGTGATTAAACAGGGATAAAGCCAGGACACAGGACACAAGACTGACAGGGAGATTTGAGAGTCATTAGCATATAGATGAGAAAGGATGCTGCTATATCATAAGGCTGCAAACCTGAAAGAGCAGTGGTCTAAGAATGGTTTCATGGAGATGGGTGGATGAGGGGCTGCCTGGAAAGGCAAGTCAGCATGTGCAGGGAAGAAGACTGAGATTTAAGGGGCAGGGAGAAGAGGGCAGAAGGGCAGAATACCCTAGAAGGACACTGTCTATAGCATTAACATCTCACAGAATTGAAGTGGCATAAGAAACAACAAAAATGTGTTGGACCTGAGTCATAGACTTAGGGTTTGAGTATTAAGAAAATTAGAGGTTAAAATTAAGTGAAAACAAAATATAGACACACAAATAAACACACACAGACACATATGCATGTTCTAGTCACTCATGGCTAATGCCTATTATCTCTTATTCTTAATATTCACAATTTTGTTCTACTGACTACTGTCTTCAAAATAAATCTAAAAAAAGTGTTACGTAGACACATTTTGACTTACTTTAATAACATTTCTAGATAGATTATTATCATTACCTTTTTTGGTCGGTTGTAGGACTTGAATTCTAGGCCTGGGCATTGTCCCTGAACTCGTCAGCTCAAGGCTACTTCTCTACCACTTCAAACACAGCTCCACTTCTGGTTTTCTAGTTGGAGTTGAGTCTCAGGGTCTTTAGTGCCCAGGCTGGCTTTGAACTACAATGTCAACCTCCTATGTAGCTAGGATTACAGGTGTGAATCACAGTACCCAGCAATCATTAATTTTCGTACCAGTACTGGGACTTGAAATAAGGATCTGCATCTCTTTCCAGACCTTTCTGTTCAGAGTTATTTGGAACTTTACTACTTGAGCCATGGCTCCACTTTATATTTTTGTGGGGGGGGGGAGTAGTTAATGGACATAAGTCACATGGTCTTTACAGACTGTACTGGGTTTGAATCACAATCCTCAGATCTCATCCTTCTGAGTAGCTAGAGCTATAGACTTAAGCCACTGGAGGTACTTACTAGATATTTCTCATTTAACATCAACCTTTCTTGGAATTACTGTTAAGAATATTTGTTACCTTATGGTAGTTGGTACAGCTCTTCCTGTAGAAACAAAATAGTTCATTTTTCAAGCTATTGGGACTGTTGCTAGCAGACGGTTAGTAGCTGTTAAAATTGTCTCTGGATGGCTGTGATTGGTGAAAACACGTGGATCCAAGTAATTTCCTCCTGTGACATCCTTTATTAGATGTTTGATTATCATAGACAGAGACCCTGGGATAGTTTGTTTTTTTCTAGTCATGCTAATCATAGTGGTGGATCCCAGCTTTAGATTTCCCAAAAAGGAAAGTCTTCATTCAGATTATTTCCCTATTTACCTGGTTTTCTTCTCCTCCCTTCCAGGCGAGCCAATTCCAAAAGAACTCCTGATATGCCAACTGTATATTAGTCTATGATTCAGAGGCTGCAGCACTATGCTTTAGCAAAATAACTTAGCATTCCACGTGCTCTTTGTTTTCTTTTTCTTTTTTGCCAGTCTTGGTGCTTGAGAACTGTTGGGTTTTCATTTGAGACACAGTACCACTTCTGGCTTTTTTCTATGTATGTGGTACCGAGGAATTGAACCGGTGTTCGTGCATGCTAGACAAGCACTTTAACCACTAGGCCAGATTACCACCCCCATGCTCTTTGTTTTCTACACATACCTACCCTTGTGTCTTTCTAACATTATATAAACTGATGGATCATTCATGGTTAATATCGGTAGAACAAGTTCAGACTGATTTTTTGTCATGGTAAAAATCTGAATTTAGTTTTCACATGAAGTCAACAGAAATGAATGAAAGGAAGCCAGTATCTGCTTTTGGCTATGAGTTCATACATAGTTTTGGTGGGTGTATGAACACATTTTTGGCTTGGTGTGAGTTCATACACAATTTTATCTTTCTTGTTTTCACCTTATTAAATTTTTTGAAGCACTTTTATTATAAGTGGCTGTACAAAGTAGTTGCCATTAAACAAAGCAGTTTATGAATACCGTGCATGTCAGTCAAAGTTGCCCCTTTCAACATTCTCATCCCCCCATCCAGCTACCCCTTCCCTTTGCTTTTTAATTTTAAGATTATGTATGGTATTGCTTGACATTTAACAAAACAGTTTATGGACGGAGTGTATCTTGAACTGTGTCATCACTTCAACATCTCCCCTCCCTTCTCTTGTATTTGTCAATTCTGTTCTTTTGTACAACTACAGGTATAATCTATGTAGTGTTACATTTTGTCCATAAATCTTACATTTTAGGAGAAATTTTTCTGCATTATTTCAGTGTATCATAATTGTCAACCCCAAAATTTGTAGTATTAACACATTCCATCCCTCTTTGTTTTCTTTTTTTTTTCTTTTTTTTTTTTTTTGCCAGTCCTGGGCTTGGGCTCAGGGCTTGAGCACTGTCCTTGGACTTTCTCAAGGCTAGAGCTCTACCACTTGAGCCTCAGCACCACTTCCGGCTTTTTCTGTATGTATGTGGTACCAAGGAATTGAACCCGGGTCTTCGTGCATGCTAGGCAAGCACTTTAACCACTGGGCCAAACTCCCAGCCCCCTCTTTGTTTTCTATGTAAGATCTTTCTGTGTGTCTCTTTCTGTCTATCTCTGTCTCTCTCTCTCTCTTTAACACACAAACACACACACACTACTAACTATATAAAGATGTGTTCCTGTCAGATTATAATTTTTATTTGGTGCTATATAAATTGCTATAGATAAACTCTTGGCTTAGGTCGAATTCCTCAGAATCAGATTCTATGACAGGCTACGTGTACAATTGATTTATTAAAGCAGTAATCCCAGAAGAAATTTATAAGAAATGCAAAAAGAGAAGGGATAAGCAAAAATTTCAGCTTCGGTCTTATCCCATGGTGAACTTTGAGGCATAAATTATTCTACATTGTTTGACCTGCCCAAAGCAAAACAGTCAGGTTTTCGAATTCACTCACCAGTTTATTATTGATTAAGGGGCACACAAAGGGATTTAAATTCCAAAAGTTCACAAATACTTCCAGTTCTCAGAAGCACAAGACAATTGCTCTGAAAAAGTTTACAGGTATGAGCCTAGAAGGAAGACACATAGAACAAGATGGAATGTCTCATAAAGGAAATAAAGACATTTAAATAGATTTAATATCTATCATTTTGCTGTGTTTTCTATCATGATATCACACACACAGTGAAACAGAATTCATGTTTTCCAACTAAGAAGACTGAAACTGGACATTGGAGGCTCTTATCTTTAAAAATATAAATTACAAAACTGCAAGGAGAAGCGTTGATAAAACTAACATACTGTCTATGTCCCTTGTCTCCAAAAATATGAAATGCAGCTGAAAAACAAACTATAATGATTAAGAAGGATAAGATGATGAATATTTTTGATCACTTCAAAAAATAGTAATGCTGACAGAGTCCAATGATGAGTAGTGAATTTTACACCTCTGCCAAACTATTTAAGGTCCACATTGATTTGACCAGGAAATTTAATTTATGGAATGCAATCCTTAATTCCTCATTACTTAGGATAATCAACAGCTGCTCCTATTGGCTCACAGTACTTAATCTTCATTCAAAATTTTATCATGGCTGCCACCGTAGTCACACAGCATGAGTCCTGTGTGTTGGGTAGCATTAGTATTGAGTAGTATTCAAATAAAACCTGAAATTCATGATTTGTATTCACTGTAGATAAATATTTGGGAAAAATGCCTTATTAAATTTATATTGAAAAGGATGATGACCTCACTTTTATAATATGCCTATACATCCAAAAATATAGATTTTTTTCTAAAGATAGCCATAATGTATAAAATTTGGAGCTAAACATGCCCCTAATATTAAGCATGTTGAATTTTCAATTTTGAAAAAAAATCATAATTTTACATAGTCATGAAATGAAATAGAATATCAAAATATGGCCTTATTTGTCAGTCTCTAGATTCCTGAAAATCAACTCTTTGAGAATAAAATAAGCCTGGCACTAATGGCTCATGCCCGTAATCTTAGCTACTCAGGAAGTTGAGATTTGAGGATCATTGTTCATCCTGATTAATCTTTCTTATTAACTTTTCCCCCCTGTGGTCAAATGCATTATATAGGAAACATTATAAATGTTTAAAAGTTTATTACTCCTGAAACTTTCTTGTTAACTCACTCCTTCTGCTATCCCTTTTTATTCATTTGCTGAGTAGAGTGGACTTCAAATTGTGTGTTCAACAGAAAGAAGTGTACTATTTCCTAATAGTTAGATTTCTTTTACTTTTGACCACAATGACAGCACTTTATAGTGCCCAAAATAAAACACTTCTTTTAAACTTTAAGTACCTTTCCAAATCTCTAGTAGAACAGAAATATAAGCACCAAAACTATAGAGAATTCAGGATATGAAAACTTTTTAAACTCACTACTATTAAAAGTTGTGTTTATTTGGATGTGATGGTTCATTCCTGTAATCCTAGCTACTCAGGAGGCTGAGATCTGAGGACAGAACTTAAAAATCAGCCGAGGCAGAATACTCCTTGTGATTCTTACTTCTGCTAAAATACTAAGAAAGAGCCTGAAGTGGGGCTGAGGTTCAAGTGATCATGTGATAGACAGCTAACATTGAGTTAAAGAAGCTCAGTGACAGTAAGTAGGCCCTCAGGAGTAGCACCAACAAAATGTGTATTAGGCAGTTATAATGTCAAACACAATTTTTAAAAAGAACTACTATGGTGGCTCATGCCTGTAATTTCTGGCTTTGGACAGCCTGGGCAATAAAGACAATGACTAACTGTTATCTCCAGTTAACCACTAGAAAACTGGAAATGACAATATGGTTCAAGGGGTAGGGCAGTAGCATTGAGCCAAAGAACTCAGGGGCTGCACCCAGGCCCAGTGTTCAAGACCCACAACGAACAAAAAAAATGTACCACCACAGAGAAAGTATATTAAAAGTAGGCTATTAATATAAATAAAGTATTAATTGGCACAATGCTAATATAATAGGGTCAACCAGAAAGGTTATTTGAAAATGTGTTAATGAATAAATCATAGTTGTTCAGTGAAAATAAATAGAACAGATAAATCATAGTCAATTCCACATTAAAATTGTTCATGTATCAACATTTCAAGTATTATGAAGTATAGGAGAAGGGATAAGTTAATCATAAGTTAAAATTATTTTCCCCACCATTGCAGAAGTAAAATAAGCTTAAAACCTAGAGTACAATAACAATAAATTATTATGGGGAAGAAAAATAATATCAGCATAAAATCAACACTAACCAGATATAAACAGTGGGCACATGAAAGTGGTAAAAAAAAGTGCAAAAATGACACTCTCCAACTCCTTTGATATTATGTTCTGCAACAAATTTTGCAGAAAATATTAATTCCAAAAAATTAACCAACAAACTAGTACTTGAAAGTGAAAGGAGGTAGAGAAAGGGAGACTAATGAAGAGTATAAAGGGGCAATGGAATCATACTATTCAATATATATTCTATAAATTCAAGTAAGTTGAGGGGAAGGATGGGTCAATAGAGAATGGAGAGAATGATGAAATGGGTGACATTAATCAAGATGCATTGTATTCATAAACTAATTTGTTGAATGTTAACTCCTTTGTGCAACTACATGATGATGACAAAAATGTTACAATAAGTCATATATTTCACTCATTAAAGAACTGATATTCTGATTTCTAGATTAGATTATATTTAGTAGTTTATATTGCCAGAGTTAATAGATCTTTATTTTTTGAAATATCCACAAGTAGTCTAAAGTTCCTGAAAGACATTACATGGAACTATTAGGGGCAAGGGCAAAAACCTTGTCAATTAGCATTTATATTGTAGTAGCTACCAAAGAGAAATTTTCTTCAGGGAAGGTTTTAATATAAATGAAATATTTCACTAAAAGCCAGAGATTGTATAACTTGAAACATTCTTTTTTAAAAAATTAATTTCATCCACAAGGTTCGCTGTGTACATTTTGCATATTTAAAAAGAAAAAAATTAAAAACCTGAAGCATCAGTTCATTAATATTCCAATCCTCTTCCTAAATGCTGTATTTTTTTCTCCAGGGTTTTCTTAGGATGAAAGGCAGTTGTTCGACAAACATGCTAACAAAGTGTTATGATAAACCCATCTGTGAGAATTCCTTGGGCACTCATACAGGAGCAATTAGAAGAGCTCACGTGATCTACTCAGCATCATTTCTTGGCTTCCAAGAGCAGTGATGCAGACAACACTTCAACAATCTCCTCAGAGGGACTCATTTCAGGAGGAACTGAAACATTCACCGAAGATCAAAGTCTGGCAAGAAACTGTTCCAACTTAGAAATGCACTCCTTTGGACTTTACAGCCTGGAATACTTTAAAGACATGTTTAACACCATGCCATGGGGCCATGTTTAAAGAGTAGGAAGAGAATAATGTCTTCACTGCATCAGTCACTGATTCCAGTTAATGTGTTCCTAAGTCGTAAATCTTTTCTTGATGATCAATATGCAGTCCTGAAAAGCAAGGTCATCCTGTGAAAATTTTGTCAGGAGCAATTATGGGCCCTGGAACTAAAATAAATGGAATAGTTTTCGTAAAGTCTGTTTTTGAAGATTATCTGGCAGATAAATATTTTATTCTCCATCTCAATTGTTGTGCTGACTAAGAAATATCAGTAGATTTCTTCATTACCTCCTCTCTTCCCAAATGTCTTTGCCATGAAATTTGCAACTTAACAGCATCAGGAATATCATTACAATCACAAGGTGAAAATAACTTCATTTCATGGAGTGCAGCAATATATTTCTAACCGGATGAAGTGCAGAGTCAGTATTGAATTATCTCTTGAAGATAAGAATTCTTAGACTCATAGAATGTTAGATTAAAGGTCAAACCCAGCATTAATAAGCAAGGCAAAAGGTGCTAAAATGAGCTAGTTTGAGGTGACCAAGACTATATTATCCTTGCTAGTTTTTCCTACCTGAATTTTTGAAACCATCTGATAATAAAGACAATTTGATATGAAATAGTCAGTAGGCATCAAGCTCAGTAGACAATGTCAATTCAACCTGACTCCAGGTCTTTGGGTCAAGTGCTTAGTCACCTTCCTTACTTTTTAATAACATAGACCTCTTCATCAATAATCAATCTCACAGAAAGAAAATACAAATGTTTCATTTATAAGTCTTGCATAGCAATCTAAAATGTCTGTGTAAAATGGCATATTTCTGTTTTCATTAGAAAGTTAACAAACCTGATCTATTATTTGCAATTTGGGGATATTGGTGCTTGAACTCAGGACCTTATATTTGCTTACACAGGTCTCTTGTTGCATTGAGAGATATTAAGGCTCTACTGATTGTTCGTTTGCTTGTTTATGCTGGTTCTGAGACTTTTTTTGAGCCAGCACAGAGACTTAAATTATGAGCTTTGTACTTGCTCTTAACTTTCTCAGTAGCTCATATGTCATAGCTCCATTTCTGCCTTTTTTCCCCTCATTAATTGGAAATAAACATCTCTAAGACTTGTCTGCCTGGCTTTCCTTCAAATCTGGAAGTCAGATCTCAGACTTTTGAAGAGCTGGGATTTCAAGTATAAGCTGTAAGCACCCAACTTAGATTCTGGGGCTTGAACTCAGATCCTTGGACTCTGGCTTGGCACTTTGGTGTACATGACTGGTATGCTATCACTTGACTCAAACATCCACTTTTGACATTATGATGATTACTGTAAGTCTCAGAGATTTACCTGACAGGCAAATTTGTGAACCACAATGCTCAAATCTTAGCTTCTTGACTCACTCTGCCTATAGGTAGAGCCACTGGCTCCTGGATACTCGTGATTGTTTTGAACAGGGTTTTTCCTTATCTCATCTCAGCCTTAACCACACATTCTCCTTCTTCATGCTTCTCACAAATCTGGAGGTAATGTACTTGGCCCTCTCCCTAGGTTTTATTGCTTGAGGTAGGATCTTGGGAACTTTTTGTTCAATGTGACCTCAAACCACAATCCTCCATGTCATTCCCAGGCATTTGGATTCTAAGATGAAGGCACTGCAGCCTGCTTATTATTTGCATTTTTCATTTTCCTGACAACCTCTTTGATATGTATGCATTTTCTCCCTGTTTGTCTTAGTCATTTCTCCCTGGTCTCTCTTGACAGTGGATTAAGGAAACACATACTCTTATTAACAGCAGTGAGTACTAAAAGCACTTGAGTGACATTTTAAATGAAGATAGATTACCTGCAGAAAATCCAGTGTCTACATGTTCTGCAAAGGAAAAGACTTTCCTAATGCTCCATATTACAGTGAAAGGGAAAGAGAAGCCAAATTTCTTGAAGTGCATTAACTGGCTCACCTATAGTGCTTACTTAAGGTGCCATATTATTATCACTTTGATGATAATGGCATCCTTAGCAGTTTACAGGATCCAATACAATATCTCTAAGTAGCATTCATACCTATAAAACACTAAGCTAACTGTATTTCCTATAGCATAAGGGCAGTGAAAGAAGCACAGAGAGTCCACATTTAGTATATATATGATAGGAATTACGATGAGACAGGGACTTCGGAAGTGTTCAAAAAAGGAAGACAAATAATAAAAAAAATAGTAAAAATGCAAATCTCAGTGGAAGAGTACACAGATACACATATACTCCCAATAGTACATTGATTCGCTGAAAAGCTTTGTTTTGGTGTTTAAAATTTATTTCGGAACTCTACAATAAACAAGAACTAGATAACATTTTTTCAGTCTGCAAGACAGGAAATTAAAACTGTGGACTGTTGCTTACTGATACCTGATTTGATGAGTGAAAATAATTTACTGTGTGGCTATCTTACCAAAGATTTAAAATGTACTATGGCTATGAAGGCAAAAAGAATATGACTGGGCTTCAATGTCTCAGGTCTGCAATCCTAGAGATATTCTGAAGTTGGTGATTATGAGGACCCCAGTTTCAGGTTAGCTGAATAAGGAGTCAGAATATGAAGATGTGGCTCTCATAGTGCTTTGACAAACTATGGATGAGATAGCTAATATATCCAAGGTCATATATACAAATATTATAAAGCATCTTCAAAATCAGCATTAAGTAGCTACACAAATAGGCATTTCTACACATATGGTGGTGTCGAGAAAGAATGATGTTTTGAAGCCAAACGCTGCAGGCTCACAACAAAAATCTTAGACAGTTAATATTTAGATATAATCACATCCATAAAATGGAGGACTGAAGCCACTCAGGACAGAAAATGTCTTTGAGAGACTGTGTCTAAAATCACCAGGAAAATAAATGGACTTGAGATATAGATCAAGCTATTGAGAACAATAGATCCAGCAAGCTAAGCAAGCAAGATGCCTGAGTTAAAACTTTTGTACTAAGAAGGAAGGAGGAAGGAAGGAAGGAAGGAAGGAAGGAAGGAAGGAAGGAAGGAAGGAAGGAAGGAAGGAAAGAAGGAAGGAAGTTAGTTATTAGTGGGTTTCTTTGTGATATAAGTATAAGTACCACATAAATGTGTTATATAATATGTATATAGTCACATAAATACACATACTTTTCCGTATTTATTCCCCTCCCCAAAAATCTCCTCCAAAAATGAATAACTCCCTCTTACTTTTTTATAATCATGTCTTATATTCTGTTTTGCTCTAAGAATCAACATAGAAGCTAAAGCATGCAATATTTGTTCATGTCACTTTAGCTCATTGCACCCCACTATGATGATATTCAGAATAATATTACTTACTAAAATAATATTTAAGAATTTGATTTAAGAAATGATCTAATTTTCACAGTGTCACATTCCACAGGGTGTGTTTCTTGGCATTAGAGCAGTAGTATGTCCTTTCTTTTAGATATTCAGTTGTGTGAGGCATATTTCATGTTTTACATGATTCAAATCAGATATCATTACAGGTGGGACATGATCATTCTTTGGTTGTAGCAACCAGAAAACCTAGCAGAGAAAATTAAAGCCATTGTGATCCTTTCTCTTCTATTAAGACTTTATCAGATTCCTAGGAAGTTAATAGACTCCTCCCTGCCCACCGCCTCCCAAGAGTATCACTAATTCTATTGACTATTCAGATTCTCTCAGTCAGTTTGAAAAGTACAGACAGGTAATTGATTCCACAAATTGTTCTACAATAGAAGGGATGGCAACACATCCTTTGGCAGCTTACAGCCTTAATAATGAAAGACATGGGCCTAGTAATGCAGCTTAGAGATAGAGTGCTTGCCTAGCATGCAAGAAGCCCTGGGTTCCATTCCTCAGTACCACATGCACAGAAGTGATGTGTAGGCCAGAAGTGGTTCTGTGGCTCAAGTGGTAGAGTGTTAGTGTTGAGCCACAGAAGCTCAGGTACAGTGTCCAGACCCTGGGTTCAAGTCTCAGGACTGGCATAAAAGAAAAAAAAAACTAGAAGAAGAAAAAAGAAATACATGTCATATTTTGACCCCAGGACAGCTCGCTTTTAAAAATTTAAGGGATAGCAGATTACATATCTCAAGCTTTATAAACAATCTGGATACCTAACAACACATAAATGAAATGGAAATAAATGAAATCATTTTAACCTAATACATTACAAAAGTCAACTCAATTACACAAGAAAAAAATGCAACCCAAGAAAATATATTCAGACATTGAAGTTAGTAAGATTAGAATGGGGATTGGGTATTTGTGGATGTTTAGAACATTGTGCTCTTGTTTTGCTTGTAAATAGAAGATAACTGGGCAGATGATGCTTCTTTAAGCTTTACATACATATATTCCTGAGCCAACTGGATTCAATTTATTCTGACTTAATTTGAATTAACTTAATGGTTCTTTTGACACATGCTAAACGGACTAATCGTTGCTTATTTGGGTGCACCGAGTCAACGAACTTGGCAATCAAAATCTAAACAGATGTTCATAGTTTGCTTGATTACCCAGAGCCTGAGGTTGGTAACTAAAGGAAAGAATTATTTTGCTGATTTGCTTTGGTTAGAGTCTGTCACAGAATAGTCAACATTACAAATACCACTGGTGAAATAAGCAGTCATGGAAAATGAGTTTACAAAAGTGGATAGGAATAGTAATTCCAATCTTACCTTTTGACATTTTTAAAGTTGTTTCTAACAGCAGATTCTGGCAATGGCCCCCCAAACATGTAGCAGTGCATGTATCTTCAATTTCCCTTGTTATTTTTGCCAACATATTCATTATTTTCAAAGCTATAATTAATTTATTATAGAAAGGTTAAAGATAACTATAACTAGAGAGTTATTAAAATGTATGTTTCCAACTCATTGCCTACTTTGTCAAATTTTGTACTAAGCATCACATAATGCATGATATTTTTAAAGAACTAGGAAATTACAGATTTATAAGAAATTATAAAATTATAGATTATAATGTATCATCTTTGAGTGAATAAATGAATGAGAAAAAATTGCAAATCAATAAACTTCAGAAATGCCTAAATTTGTGCTATACAATATATATTGTGTAGCGCAAGAAGAATAAGTTAAACAACTCAGAGGAAAAGGTAGATAAATAACAATGAATGGTATAAAAATTTAAAGAAATCTAGATTTAAGTTCTTTAAAAGTTTGAAATTACTGCTTAAAATTGTAAGGGATTCATTTTATCACACAATTCTAATTTATCTGTATTCAAGCTGCATTATTAATGCTAATTTATCAGTACTGAAGCTTCATTACTAATGCTTTTCTATTATTTTAGATCTAGATTCTGCCTATGTAAAACGCAATATTTAACATTCTAAACTTGGCTTATTTCACTGAATATGATGAGTTCATATTCTATCCATTTTCCTACAAATTGCATAATTTCACTCTTCATTGCTAAGTGTATATGTAAACTCTAATTTCTTTATGGATTCATTAACTGTTAGGCACAGGGTTGTTTTTACCAGTTGGCTATTCTGAATAGCACCTTGATGGGCATGGACATCCAGCATAGCTGGATCATGAGATTAGTCTGTCTCTAATGCTTTTGTTACTATTATCATACAGTAAGTATAGTTAATGACTTCATTAAAATAATCTATTCAAAAGTAGTCTTTCTTGACTCTGTGTGTGTGTGTGTGTGTGTGTGTGTGTGTGTGTGTGTGTTTGTGTGTGTGTGTGTGTGTAGGTCCTGAGGATTGAATGCATGGACTGGTCATTGTCACTGAGCTTTTGGTTCAAGGCTACCACTCTACCACTTGAGCAACAACTCTACTTCCAATGGTTTGTGTGTTTGTTTTCTGTGTGTGTATAGAAGAGAAAGAGAGAGAGAGGGAGAGGGAGAGGGAGAGAGAGAGAGAGAGAGAGAGAGAGAGAGACAGACAGACAGACAGACAGACAGACAGACAGACAGACAGACAGAGACACAGAGAGAGAGAGAGACAGAGAGAGACAGAGAGAGAGACAGAGACAGAGACAGAGAGACAGAGACAGAGACAGACAGACACAGACACACAGAGAGAGAGAGAGACAGACAGAGAGAGAAGAGAAAGAGAGAGAGACAGAGACGCACACACACAGAAAGAAAGACAGAGGCAGAGGCAGAGGGAGAGGAAGAATGAGGGAGAGGGAGAGGGAAAGAGAGAGAGAGAGAGAGAGAGAGAGAGAGAGAGAGAGAGAGAGAGAGAGAGAGAGAGAGAGAGAGATATTAGAGAGAGATATTAGAGAGAGATATTAGAGATACTCTCATGAAATTTTCTGCCCAGACATGCCCCTATCAGCTTCCGACTACCTTTTTAGGTATCAGGTTTTGGGGTTTTTTTATTTAGTTTCATTGTCAGTCCTGGGCCTTGGACTCAGGGCCTGAACACTGTCCTTGGGCTTTTCTCAAGACTAAAACTCTACCACCTGAGCCAAAGCACCACTTCTGGCTTTTTCTATATATGTGGTACCGAGGAATTGACCCAGGTCTTCATGCATGCTAGGCAAGCACTCTAACACTAGGCCAAACTCCTAGTCAGTATCAGCTTTTTAAGTACTAAGAGTGTAGGCATAAGCAGCTGTCTATCATTTTATGATTTTTATTGTTGTTGGCTTTGATTTAGATTTCAAAAAATTCATTATTTTAATAGCAGTTCTCTCAATGTTTTTCAGTAGTTTACATCTTCACCTTTGTGAAAGGTAGGCTTATTTTAAAACAAAATTACCTAGCTTAAAATAAAGTTACAAAGTTACATACTGGGTTGTAGAATTTGTGCCCTAGACAAGATTTTGAACATAGGTACCTAAAATACTTTGTGAGATGGAATTTAGTTTGTACAGTAATATAAAAATGAAGAGCTGTTTGGGTTTAAAAGCTCAATCTGTATCTGCTAAAGGTAATGATTAATGTTAGTTGATATGAGGAAAGAGGGGAACTTTTATTTAAATTGCATCTATTAATCTTTTTTATCTGAAACTTTGTACACTTTTCCACTTTTGAAACTTATTTTAAGTACAGCAAAATTTATTTAAAACTGTCATTGCAGCTAAAAGTATTACAATGAAATCATAAAGAGTATTAATGGAACAGTTTCACTCCCGACAACTTTATTAGGAAGGGATTGCTTTATTGGTTGAATAACTCAGAAATTATGTTTGTTAAAAACACTGTCTAAACAGTCATTTTCAATATTAAGGATTCCTTTACTATTGTATTACGATCTGCCTGTGCTTTGGAACTTTCAAAGAACACATTTTCTTTTGGGATGTATTTGATGAGAAAGTTTAAATGTTTTCACCTCAGTGTAGAAATACAGTGGTTTTGATTTTTTTCTTTAGTGCTGCCAAAATAAAATACTCAGTTTTGCATAAAAAAATGAAGAGCTGTGTTAATGGGCATATGTACGCCTTGTCTTGAACAGATTTCTATGGATGGTGGCATAAATAACAATTTTGATTTTAGAGTTTTGTTTGTAGGAGTTGGGAAATTTATATATAAATTCTTGGCAGACAGAAGCGATATCTGGCAAGAAGAAGCCACTGGATTGTACATGGTTGTGTCCTCATGGCTTCCTCATATGGAGAATGGAAGCAAGTTCCCTTCTGCCTCTTCTAATGACATTAGAAGACATTATCTGCTCTCTTCTTAGATACTTAAGTTATTATTTTTATGATTTTTACAGTAATTTATGTGTGTGAAAGTATAAATTTCTACCCCAAATAATGCACTTCTGAATAAAATCAGTTTAAACATCATTAGTGTGCCCTTTTAATATATTTTAGGATTAATGCATCTGTTTAATAAAAGATCTTTACCATAATATATTTTTCTTTTTATTTCCTTATCAGATTCTTTAATCTTAAATAACTTTAATAGAACTTTATTAACAAACTCATGCTTACAACTTCAAGGAATAAATTTACATAACAAATTTCTTGACAAATACAGCCTGAAAAACTCACATTAGACAGTATTCAAAATCTCAAGATTTATTCCTTTGTCTTGTGTGTGTGTGTGCTAGTAATGAGACTTGAACTCAGGGCCTGGCATTGTCCTGGAGCTTTTTTTTTCTTTCTTATTAGATAATATTTTATCTTATTATCCTATTGTCTGGATGAGGTATAGAGGTGTTAGAGGTGTTACAATTACATTTATAAAGGAGTGAGTACATTATTTCTTGAACATTGTTACCCCTTTTCATTTTTTTTTTTTAGCTGATAGCCAATGTTCTACCACTTGAGCCACACCTCCACTTCAGGTCTTTTGAGTAGTTAATTGGAGATTAGTTGAACCTTCATCCTGAAATCTCAACCTCCCGCATAGCTAGTATTATAGGCTTGTTCCACAGGTCCCTGGGAATTTATTCAGTTTTAAACAAATACAATGTCAAGTTTACTCTGAAATTTCTTCATTAATGAAGTCTAAGTGCTGAGGCAAATTACTAACACCTTACAACTAGCTAGCACTTGATCTGCTCTTTCTTCATGCAACTTTTAATATAATCTCAAGTTTATCATTGACTGGAACATGTTGCTCAAAAGTAAGAATAAAAATATTATTTGTCCATGAAACAAGCAAATATACTTACCGAATAATTGTAGTTCCCTTTCCCAGAAGAAATGTCCCAAGCCCCGTCCGCCCTCTAAGTATACAACAAAACTGTATGTAGTACTCCAGTACTATTTCTGCCACTAGACAGGTTTGATTTAATAAATTAGGCCCAATAGGAGATTAGTAAAAAGAAACAAATAAATGCTAAAATAATTATAACAATATTCTCTAATAAAAGCTAAATTAATGGGATCTTTTGGTCTATTCCCGAAATGTCTTATTATACTGCATTCTCATTTCTCTTAATGATATGAGCTGATTCATACCTCTGGGTGCCGAGGGAAAACCAAAGACATTGGGGATGCAGATTTTAACACTAGGCTATTCTGCAAGTTTACTTCCTTCCCCTGCTCTTCTTCTTCCTCCTTCTCCTTCTCTCCCTCCTCTTTCTTCTGGTATGTATTATTTGTGAGGGTTAGAACTACAGTCATTCAAAACATAGGTACACCATTTAGTATTCACACCAGGATAACAGTCATTTCTAATGATTGAAATGTTCTTTGTTATCATGTGCTGGAAATTTTCATCTTCTAGTCATTCATAATATATTATGCATTGTTTTAACTCATATTTAACCTAGGCACCAAGAACAGACACATAAAAGACATGCTGTGAAATGAGTGGTACAGCAAGTACTCCTTATATCATTACTCCCAAACTTTAGGCATTGGAGGAAGGGGTTACAAATAAATCATCTGCCTGTCCAAAATTGTCTTCAGCACAGAAGGAAGTATCAGTTACAAAGTGTTTAAAATTCTATAAACACCAATTTTATACACATAGACTTGAATCCTTTGCTTATACTTACAAGGAAAAATAAGACTTATGCTTGACTCTGATTTGAAGATAATTTTATCATAATAATTATAGTTAATTTGGAATTAAACCAGTTGTCTGCTGCTTCTGGATAGTATGCTTCTACACACAGTAATTAAAAATTATACTAAACATGGCAAATATGAAAACAGAAATCTTATGATGTACTTAATTTTACAAATGCCACTTAAACATGTTTTTCTAAAAGTATGCACCCAATACAAAGTAGTAACTTTAAACTTAACCTTTGAAAGATGTGTTGTATTAAACAGATAAATAGAGCTATACCTGACGAACATTCAAAACAATACACATATAACATTTGAGAGAACATGGTATTTTCAAGGAAATAAGAGTTATAATACCTAGCCAGATACTGGCTAGGCACTGGCTAATTTAATTGTAGTTACTCAGAAGACTGAGATCTGAGAATTACAGTTCGAAGCCTGCCTGAGTAGGAAAGTCCTTGAGAGTCTCTCTAATTAATCATCCCAAAGCCAGAAGTGGAAAATCAGCTCAGATGGGAGAGTGCTAGCCTTGAGGAAAAGAAGCTCAAGGACTTCAAGGACATTTATCAAGCCTAGAGTTCAAACCACAGTTAGAGAAAAATAATTAAATAAAGCCAGGTGGATGCAGTGGATTCATGCCTATAATTATAGGTGATCAGAATGATGAGACTTCAGAATCCTGATTTGAAATCAGCCAGGACAAAAAAACCCAGGAGAACTTTATCTCCAATGAGCCAGCAATTGTGGCCAGAATTGATATAACTGAAATAATAGCACACCAGCCTTGTTAAAAAAGCCAAGTTAGAGTACAAGACACAGAGTTCAAGCACCAGTATTTCCATTAAAACATACAGACACACACACAGACACACACAGACACACACACACACACACACACACACACACACACACACACGAGGAGAAGGTGAGATAGTGAAGCATGGAGGATAGTAAATATATAGATGTGAGTTTTGGTGAATAAAGTGATTCACATTACACCATGATGTGGGTTGTTCTTTCTCTTGTGGGCAATAGGAATTCCTTGAAGTCAGATCCAGACACTAGAAGGACAGTGAGTATGGGAAGAATTAACTGATCCTTCTTTGCCAGGTTCTGGTATATAGAGAGAATGGTAAGCTCTACAGGGAGATAATCCCTCCCCCCCCCCAAAAAAAGTAGGAGGTTTCTGAGAATAGGCTGGAAATGCATTTGGACAAGATAGTGCAAGACTGTGCAAGACACATTATGAAGCCTGTATTAACCCTTTTCCTATAGATAATAATGAGATCAGAGTGAACTATAATCAGACCACTGACAAGATCATATTTAACTTATTGAGCAATAATTTAAATCATGAGAAATTACCTAGATGGATAACAAATTAGTAACCAAATTGAACAGTAACTGAAGCCTCTTTAAAAATATGTGCTATTATTATAAAACAAGGTAAGAATTATCTTTGCAAGCAAGTTAATCAGCTGTAAAATCAAGAACATTTAGATTTATTATCTGCCCATAAAACTAATTTTCTTATATAATAAGTTAATCATGAAACAAGAATTATATTCGCCATAAAATTTGATCTGAAGATGATAAGGATGTATTAGAAGCTAGATAAAGAAATTGTATTCAAGAATTCCTTCTTTATCAGGTAAACATCCATGACATTTTCTTTTCCAGAGGCTTAAAATGTTGATATTGTCAATTCTGTACTCCAGTTCTTTCAAGTTTCATGGAATATATGCTGAGTACTGTAAGTCACAGTGCAAAATGTGAAATCCACAGTTCTGTGGAGTGCAGTGTGTCCTCAAATGGACTAAAAATTAATCAAAGATGTTGTAGTGTGAAAACATATACAGAAATGAGCAGAGTAAAGATTTCAGTCCCCAAATGAGCCAAGCAGAGGCAATACAAAACTGTAAGGCAAGCAAAAATTTCCTGATATGATTTGTAATGCATTTATTTGAAGTCAATTCAGCAAAATGTGAATAAATTCTGTATGCCAGGCTTGCTGCTGGTTATTTGGGGATACAAATGTGAGTGTTACCATCACTGACTTTTAAGACATTAAAAATGTAGTGAGTAAATAGATAAATGAGAAGCAAAACATATCATCAAATTCTAATTGTACAAGTGATTGGAATAAAGAGTCCCAAATGAGAGTTGTGTTATTTATAAACATTCACAGGAAGTGACTAGGGATGAGATTTTGAAGGTAAATAATACATCACCAGGAATTTTAGCAATTCTAAGTATATTGTCAATCAAGGATTATTTTACAATTACAATATTACCCCTCAAGGTTTGAGACCTGTAATTTCTCTTTCCTCTTACATTGTTTTTTTAAAATATATTTTATCTAGTGCTTTTCAATTGACTTCAGATTTTGGAGATTAAGATCATATTCTAGAAATTGAAAGTGAAAGATAATGAAACCATACTACTAATGATTTTTCATTAGTAGTCAGAACACCTGGATATCAGAATTTTCCAATGATTAGTAAATGTGTAGAAACCTTTGTTTAAATATTTCCTCTATCTGATATCTACTTTCTTACTTCAATTTTATTTTGTTTTTCATGCTACTTAACTTCTGTCATTGTCTTCAACTAAGCAACTTTCTTATTTAACCATGATATTCTCATGTCAATAGTTATAACACTACAATCACTTTTCCTAAATCTATTAATACTTATGTAAAGACATAAACATTAAACAGCGATCAGAACTACTCCATGAAAATATTAAAATTCTTCTCAGATTATTGATTTTAAGCTGAAATAATTGAATTGCTTGAATTAACCCATTTTATAAGGCTAATACAATTCAGTATTACTGAAACTGATACCATTTTCAATTTTTATTAATTATAGCTAATTCCAGAAGTTTGACTTTATATATTTATGTATCACAAACTGAGTAGGTTACAATTTGATATTGTACCATTTTAGTGGTTCAAAACATCTAAGCATCACTCAGAATGTCAAGGGCTGCAATCAAAATAGTGACTAGACTGTGCTCTCAGCTAGAAGATAGAGTGGGAAGGAATTCATTTCCAAGCTCATTCAAGTTGTTAAAAGAATTATTAACCTTCCAGTTGTATGACAGAGAACATAGGCCTGCAGCTACTAAAGACTGCTGAACTTTCCAGTGTTCTGTGGCCACCAGCATTAGCAATTCACAACAGGGCAATTGCCTCTTAAAACTGAGCATGTATAAAATGAAATGTCCTATCATGGAATTGTAAGAAATGATCTTACTATTTTACTATATAAAATATTCCCAGTTAGTGACATGCTAACCTCTTATCATTCTTGCTCTGTCATAACATTTACAATTTAGACCAAATCCCTCTCCACTCCAAAATACACAGATTCGCGGAGAACAGATTATTGATGATATTGAACTAGTGGGTAGAGATGACAGGCCTCTGCCTCCTTCTAAAGTCGTCAATCCATTTCTCCTTGATAGGCCAGATCCATCCATCCATCTTAAAGATGAATTTTTAAAAATGGTTTTTCACATCATTGTAATGGTAGAGAAATTATCTTCACATTTTATCTGACCTCTGAAATTTTTAAATATATATTTTGGACTATGTCATCTCAGAATAGACTAAAAACCATATAGTCTAAAGTTAACATCTACAAGGAAATAAGCTTCATCCAGGCAATTTTAGAAGAGTTTTGTCTTTCATATATCAATGTAGGAAAAACTCCCATGACAAAATTGTCACAGGAAGCATTTGAGAGAGTTTCTAGGAAGGGTAGAGTTTTCTTAGGTTTTGGGAGCAGAGAATGCTGAAACATCGATAGAATAGGAATAATGAGTTGCAATGGCATCCTCTCTTACTGAGTGAGGATATTTTGCATTTTTCAAATTTCACTTGGTTAAAATTCTTAGAGATGGAATCACTTCTAATGATTCATCTCATGCAGCAGGCCCTTCTCTAGGAAACCTTTAGAGCCAGCATCTCACCTTCATTTCAAGGCTGAGTCCCACATGTCTTATGTTTCTTTATAAGCATCAGTGATGTGTCTATTTACACTGACTTTTTAAGAGCACGAAAAAGTGAAAGCTATTCAGCAGTAACAGGAAGCCCTTGCACGGGCTCTGATAATTTCAAAGGTCTTGTGAGTCTTATTTTCAGTCTCTTGCCATTTTCTTCATTCCTTGTCCTGACCACACTCTTCCAATTTCTCCCACCTACTTCTTCTAGGGATAGTCTAGTGCCATGTTCCTATTGATTTCATTCCATAAATACATTTGCTTTACGTCCCCATAGACCACTCTCAAGTGGAATCAAACTAGAGGAGAGACTACAGATAGAGAAGCTTATCAGAAGACTTTCACTTTGGTGAAATTTTCTAGTCTCCTTGACTCTCTTTACTATTCTAATTAAATAGTATAAGCCATCCCATAATTTAGGCCCTTTTATATCCTTTATTTTTCTCTTGAGATTAAATTTTCTTTCTTCAGTACTTGCATTGAATTTATTAATATGCCTTTTCCAGACTTTTGCTTTTTCCTCTCACTAGGCTCTTACCTTCCCCTCCCTTTGCTTCTTTTCGGGTCCAAAATCAACAAGCAGTTTAGGAATCAACAACCTGGAAGGGCTACCCAAAATAATATAAATCAGATAAACACACAACTTAGCCAATATAGATGATCTGTGAAAAAACTGATCTGGACACACATTTTTATTTTATCCGAACCTTTATTTTTACAAAGAGTTAAGCAGCACGAAAATCAGCCTTTTAAAGGTCAGCCACCAATTTAAAAAGGAAAAAAAATATGCAGCAAGATATATGTGAGCTAGTATTATTCAGGCAATGTAAGATAGGTCTGCTTGATGAATTTGGCTCTTGGAGCCCAGTTGAGAACTACTCCTGTTATCTCTTTAATGATTTTTCAAAGGGGTCTTAGTGGCTTATCATGCAAATAGGCCTCTTGTGGCTCATATTAATATCCCTAGGTGGCATTGGAGATCTGGCCAATTTAAAGCCTACTTATGGAAGAATCATGACTCATGTCTGTTTTCAATTCCATCTGGCGAGTGGCTCCCACCTGGTTCAGAGAATCATTGTCCAGCTGATTGCTGGCAGTAGGGCAGTGCTCCATCAGAGCACAGGATATCTGCCCAGATCCCCTCGTCCTGGGCATGAGTCTGTCTATATTTAATAGTTTATTCTTCCACAAGCTGGTAAATAGCTGTGCAGCCACCTCGGCCATGGCAACTGAGTGCATCTGTCACACAGACTGCAGACATCAATAGCATTGTTATCTTAGGCACTGGGATTTTATTTTCCTCAATACTTTATTTACTTCATTGAACAATATTAAATTTTCTTCAGGTCGAGTTTGGTGGGGAAGACTCCATCATCAGCAGTTGCCTTAAATTGTTTTCTTGATGATGGCTTGCTTCTGTTCTGGGTTTCATTTTATCTCTGAAGTACTGCTTTGGATTTTCATCATTGATAGACTTGGATTTCCCTTCACTGCAGAGATATATGCATGTTTCTGAGGCATGTCTTCTTATTTTACTCCTTGTTTTTAACATGTTAGGCTAAGATAGTCAGCAACCAGCAGTAGTAGTCAATAATAACAGAAAGTTTCAGCATTACACTGGAGTCATGGCTGATGGCTCATTTCTGTAATTCTAGCTACTCAGGGGGCCTAAATCTGAGAATCATGGTTTGAATCCATTGTTGAAGGAAAAGTCCATGAAACACTTATCTCTAAAAATGTACCAAAAAGCCAGAAGTGGAAGAAGGACTCAAATGGTAGATTGCCAGCCTTCTTGAAAAAAGTAAGGAGCAGTGTTGAGGCCCTGAGTTCAAGATTTACTACTGGCACACACACACACACACACACACACACACACACACACGCACAGAGAGAAAGAGACAGAGACAGAGACAGAGACAGAGAGAGACAGAGACAGAGACAGAGACAGAGAGACAGACAGACAGAGGGAGTCTTTAGCTCCACTGCAAAAGCAACAGAACCAGAACTCTACTCAGGCTTTTTGTCCTTATAGAATTTTTTTTCTCCCAGATTCACTATGTGATCATTGTTTTTCTCTATTCAGTTTTCATCTCTCTTTTACTGACAAGATAGAAGATATTTCTACATACTTTTGGGGTCTCAGACTAACGGGTCAGACATACTTTCTGGTTTCCTATTTAGTTTTGAGCTCCTACCATTTACTACCTTAGGCCTCCATATTTTTGCCTGTTGTAAATTGCATTTCTTTTATTATCTTTGCCATTGCAATTGTTGTTGATTTTCTTTATATTTTGCTAGTCCCCGGGCTCAGGTTTCAAGTTTCAACAGACAGGAATTATATCTGATTTATAGCTCGATGCAGCCCTAGGAGAAGAATGAATGCATGAATGTCCCAGCTCCATCCTTGTAGATTCCCACATTAATATTCAATGTTTAAGTCATTTGTATTTAGTACCTTTGTGCCAAAGCAAAATAGTGCATACAGCTCATGTCACTCTCAATTCATTTTGTAGTCATATTTTTCTTGTTGCAGATGTATCCTTTTATTATATAACATATGATATACTGGTCTGTAGCTTTAATTTTGAGTGATTAGAACAACCACCAAAATTTCTTGTCTTCCATAACAGGATGTGAAATTCATAATGTGTAAATTCTTAGGAATCCAGGCAACAGTTGGAAAAGAACACATAATTTATCAGTTAATAGTTATATGACTATCATCTGTTCTGTAAATCCAATGAGTATTTAAGACTTATTTAACAGTGTTGGTAAGAATTACTAAAATAGGGGCCAGGAGTTTGGCCTAGAGGTACAGCACCTGCCTAGAAGACCTAGGTTCGATTCCTTGGTAGCATAGAAAGAAAAACAAAGCAGGAAGTGGTGCTAAGGCTTAAGGTCTGTACTCAGATCCTAAGATCAAGCTCCAGGATAGGCAAAAAAAAAAGAATTCATAAAACAGTGGCTTGAACAACAGGAATTTATTGTCTCATTCTTTTGGAAGGTAGATTGGCAGCAACATTGGTTCCTAGCCTTTCTTCCTCATGTGTAGCTGATTCTCCTCTTCTTGTGTCTCTTTACTCAGCTTTCCATGTATCTTTCTCCAAATTTCTCCTTTTTCTATTAACTTTAGTAGGTTCCTTGGGAACCTGAGATCTGAGGATCCATATGCAAAGCCAGCCTGGGAAGGAATGTCTGTTAGACTCTTAAATTAAGTAGCAAAAGCACAGCTTCACTTCAGAAATTTTGCTTAGAAGTAGCACTGTACAAAAGAATAATCTGAAAGCACTCAAAATTTTAATAAAAGCAGAGGTTTAAGACAAAACTGGAATTTGATGAAAATGGAATCTGAACAAGCACTAAAAATAGCCACAAAGGCATTTCATGTTTGGGGTATGGGTGAGAGCACAGAGCAGGAATTAATATATATATATATATATATATATATATATGTATATAAGGAGTGTATGCTGTTTTTCAAGCCATGAAGACATCTGAGTCAGGAAGCAGAATGCACTGAGGAAAAAAATTAGAGAAGAAGGTTAAGTCAGAAGCATAATCGAGGGCAGACAAGCTCTAAGTCAATTTGGGATGTGTAATTTTGAGAGCAAAGTTTGTGCTTCACAATACAAATAGAGAGGTTTTTGTGCAGGAGCTTGACAGAAATCATCACATAATGGAGAAATAGTCATCTTTTCCTTTTCCCCTCAACCATAAGTAAAGTAACAAGACTTCCCAGTTTCTCCCATTAGAGGGAGATTCCATTCCTTTCCCAGGGGATTTTCTTGCTTTGAACCAGAAGAATGTGTCTCAGTTATTTGGCACTGTACTTCTAAATACAAATCCAAAATGGAACATTTTATAGCTACAATATATTCTTTCCTATTATGTTTTATTTCACTTGCAAAAAATACCTACTCATTTTGTAATGCTAAGAATGGGATATTTTTTTAAAATTTCTATAAATTAGCCCTTACTGAAAAGTTGAAAACTATTTTTTATATACCAGAGACAGCTTAGTTTTCAGTTACCAAACTGCATAAGATATTTTGGTCCTTTAGATGGTAAGATTCTCATATGTTCTAATTCCATAGTCTGTCTATAAACCGAATTCTAGACCAGAACCTGAATCCCAGAGTTCAACATGTCAGATCCATCTTTGTCACACCATACGCAAAATAAGAGTACTTATGAAAAACAGTAGAAGGAGATTTATTACATCACATGGGCCTGCCAAAGGAGAAAAAAAAGTGAGCATTTTGGTCCACATTAGGATACAGATAGGCCATTATGTTTAAACAGAACAAGGACTAATTCTCCTGGTCACAAGTGTGTCCTGTTGGTGAGACACATGATCCTACAGATATCATATTGGAAGTGCTAAGGTAGGGCCTGGCCACCCAAGGATAGTAAAGGATTTGCCAGCTGATGAATATTTAACCTGTGTCTCAGAATGCTATCCATTAGTTTTGTCCTTCCTATAACCCAAGGTCATTGAAAAGTGACTTCAGAGAGAATATTTCCCAGAAAAATTGGACAAAAACTGGAGAAAGAGATGCTAAGACTTTGTGTTACATTTAGCTATGCTTTGGGGCTTTGCACACAAGCAGTATATTATAATAAGAGCTGTTTCTAAGTGCCTGCTATAACAAATCAAAGATAACTACACTTAAATGGTTTCTTGGCTTTTACCAGTGTCTTACTGCATACTCACAGATCCTAATCAAAACTAAATTCTTCCTAAATCTGCTTTTTTAAAAAATGTGCTCTGGACTGCACAGGATGTACATAGAAATAATAGAAGTATGGATAAAAGTTCTCAGGGATTTCTCTTATTTCAATGGTTATGCAGAACAAGAAATGAAGGTAAATATTTAATGTTTACATAGTGGTATATATATCTTTGTGTGTGTGTGTGTGTGTGTGTGTGTGTGTGTGTGTGTGTGTGGTTCATGGGGCTTGAACTCTGGACTTGGGCACTGTCCCTGAGCTCTTCAGATCTCCACCTCCTGAGTAGCTAGGATTACAGGTATGAGCCACCATCACCAGTTGGGTTTATCTTAAGAATGGGAAAATGATTTTGCTAGGCTATTTAAACACATCACATTACTAATTGGGTAATCTTGTTTAATCTAGGATACTATGAACACATATAATGCAAATTTCTTGTAAATATCAAATTTCCTTTTAAAATCAATGATTAGAAAATTGTATTTGATTTTACACTGCTCATCTCAAAGCATTCAATAAAACAAAATTTAATTTTAAGAAGAAATTAATAAGGAAGACTGAGTAAAGCTTATAGATATGTATGTGCAGCACACACACACACACACACACACACACATATATGCTAGATTTAGTTCTTTAGTTTTTGTGATTCCTCACAGATACAAACATCTGGATGTTAGATTTAATTTATTAAACATCTATGATCCTTAGAGAAAACTTAAAAACTTCAGGAATCCTAATACTTCTGATAAAAATGTGGTTTTGCTTCAAATTGTTGACCCTATGATAGAAGCCAAAGTTTCTGAGAATCCTTACACACTAACTCATACACTATACAATTGGCCTACCACTCAGCCTGACTCCAGATGTCTATCTGAATAGCATTAACTAGAATTATCATAAAGAGATTCTGTTTTAACTTTTTGTGTTTATTTGATGATTCATCCCTTCTTTTTTCATTGTTGTTTATAAATGAAAATTTTTACTTGGCAAGAACTGATTTCCATGATAAAAGTCAGGATGTTTGCAGTTTATTCTCCCAAAGCAAAAAACATGATTAAGAAAGCAAAATACAGAAATAAAGAGCTGAAACATAATTTATCTTCAGGATATGCAAAATTACATATGAAAGATCTTGTAGATTTTTACATTTATCACACTGAAGTATATTAGAAATAATATCAGATCTGTAATTTTTTAATTATGATTTTTATGGTTTTATTATTCAATATCCACATATTCAATGTTTTTTTCTTTCTAAAGAAAATTCACCCATACTAAGCACGAAAATTATGTTTTCATTGACATTGGTATGGCTATTGAGTTTTTATGTGTAACCTTTGTGAACACATTAACTTGACATAATTTAACCTACATAACCATAGGAAGTCACAGTGTAGTTAGATAAATGAGAGAGACCACAGTGAGCTATTGTGAGCTGAGCTCAGTTACCTTGGTTGCATGAGGTCCAGTTCTACTGTGTGAATTATTTAACACAAGGGTAAAACAAGAGAACAGTATGTTAAATATCCTTTCCTGTTAAAAATCAGTTTTAATAAAATCTTTCAAAAAAGATAAATAGTAAAAATTTAAAAAAAATCCTTTTACCTTAACGTGTTTGGTATTTACTTCTCATTGTTTTCAAGTGTAAATATTTTATCACCATTATGAATACAATTAATATATTCCATAATGAATTAAAGTAACATAGAATGGAATATTACACATACTGGGTGCCACAACCAATGTATGTTTAGTTTTACGTGAGTTTCCACTAGATAACAATGATGATGAAGGGAGAGAGATTATAAAATTTTTCATGAAAAAAATGATACAAAGAATGTGGATATTGTAGGCTATGGACAGTAAGTAAGGAATTTTGTATATACATTTTAAGGGTTTGTAATGGCATTTTCTTTCATTCTTTTTTTTTTGTTGTTGTTGTTGTTGTTGGTCATGGGGCTTGAACTCTGGAGTGGGTGCTGTTCCTGAGCTCTTCAGCATAAGCCTAGCACACTACGATTTGAGTAACATATTTATAGACTTTCTCAGAATGAGTTTAGGTATAGTACTGAAAGAAACGAATGCTTTTCTAATTTTGTGGCAAAAAAGTATGTATGACAAAATGTATGAAGGTAATGAAAATGGGTGGGGAAAGGCAAGAAAGATACTTGAGAAAAGGAAGTGACAGAAATAGATGACTGACTCACAGGAACACAAAGATATATAATAACTGTTCATCTTTGAAGAGCATCTTCAGGAAGAGGAGTTAGTCATGAAATGAGCTGTCAGCTGTGAAAAGAATGCACATTGGTACACATTCCCTTGTGTTAAGAATTGGTTAAAGTATTGATAAATATATCTGTACCTGTGAGAATTGTATATAGATTCTTAATTTACTTTCTTAGTCCCTACTCTTTGTCATGTGTTAAATTGTGAGCCTCATAAACAAGCTAGGCACAAAATTCTGTGAAATTCTTATTTCCAGTTAACCACCAGAAAACTGGAGTTGGTGCTGTGGCTCAGAGTGGTAGAATGCTAACCTTGAGCTGAAGACCTCAGGGAAAGAGCCAAGACCCAGAGTTCAAGCACCAGAACTAGAAAAAAACAGATAAATAAATAAATGTGAGCTTCAGATGCATGGCCCCATCCCATCTGTAAGGCTAAAGACATTTTTGATAATTATCCCACAAATAACTCACAGATAAGAGGATCTGTACTAGGAAAACAAGGCACTTAAATTTTTCCTAACAAATATAGTTTTATTCCTCTGAACTCTATCTCAATTAAATTTTTATAAAGGATTAAAAATGTCTGATGCTATGTAGAAAGTAATATCAATGTTCAAATGGGAAAAATAGGACATGTCTAACCATGCACTCTATGACCTATTTGTTAATTCATTTATGGATATAATGATGCTGCATCTCAGATAAAATATTCTCTTATTGTTACATTTTAATCAAATGGAAATTGATGTATAGAATTCTTCATGATAAAACATGGCATTTTAATGGATCAAAGACTTTGAGGTAAACGCGGATACCCTGAAAACCTAACAAGAAGAAATAAGAGATACACTAGGATTTCTTGGCACAGGTTGAAAATTTCTTAATAAAGACCCAGAAATACAACAAATTAAAGAATGTTTGGACAAATGGGATTGCATTAAACTGCAGACCTTCTGTATGGCAAAGGATGTAGCTAGCAAGTTAAATAGAAAGCCTGCAGAGTGGGAGAATATCTTCATAAGACATGCATATCTAAAATATATATACAGCTAAAAACATTGAATCTCTCCAAAACAAATCTTCAAAGAAATGATCATCCCATTAAAAGATAGGCTAAAGACTTAGAGACTTCTCTGAAGAGAAAATAAGAAAGGCCTATAGACAATTCATAAAATCCATAAAAGAAATGCAAATCAAAACAACTCTTAAGATTCCACCTCACTCCAGTTAGAATGGCCAGGATCAAGAAATCTACTTGATGCTGGTGGGGATGTGGCCAGGTGAGATCGCTACTACACTGTTGGTGGGAGAGTAAACTCCTTCAACCACTATGGAAAGTAGTATGGTGGTTGCTCAGAAAATTAAACATAGAGCTCCCCTATGACCCAGCAATTCCACCCAATCATCCAGAAACAAGGACATACTAAAGCCTCTAGCACAATGATCTTCATTGTCCATTATTTGCCATAGCAGAGATTTGGAACCAACCCAGATGCCCCTTAGTAGATGAATGGATCAAGAAGATGTGATACTTATACACAATGGAATTATTTACTGCCATCAGAAAGAATGATATTGCCCCATTTGTACAGAAATAGAATTGGAAAAATCATACTAAGTGAAGTAAGCCAGACCCAAAGGAACATAGGCTCAATGGTTTCCTTCATTTGTAATAATCAGTACACATCTAGGACTCTCCTAGTACAAGATTACAATAGCTCAAAACATAGATACATAAAGTCATATAGGATGAGATTAAATGAAAGGAATTCTAGGATATGGAAACAAGAGCTTTATCTTATATGATTGCTTTTCTTAAAGTACTATGTTATTTCTCTTTCCTTTTTTTGCCCTTATGGTTAATCTCTTATTGTTACTGTATCTGACTTTGTTACTTGGTATATTTTATATATGTTTATTTGTTTACTTGAAATAGGAAAAGGAAAGGGGGAAAACAATATGATTGGGAGGGGTAGGGTAGGGAAATGGGGACAAAAACATGAGAAGGGGTATCAACATGTGAAAGGTAATGCATCTACTAACTGATGAATGTAACTGTAACAGCTCTATATATTATCTATACAATAAAAAAATTCCAGGAAAAGAAAAAAACACACGGTATATTATGTAAAATATTTGGGACTGCTAAAATTAAGAACCCATGTTTGAAACAAAATTTTTACTTCCAAAATTCTTGTTTTTAATCTGAAAATCCAGTATTAATCTATAGAACAAAAGCATTAACATATAGCATTTAATACTTTACACATGTGGAGAATTTAAGCAAATGTCTGTGAAAGTTGGTATGCTTTTCCTAAATATAAAAGTATTCTAATCTGGATGGTCAAGAAAGAGAATCAACTGTCTTCCACAAAAGAGAATAAGTGGGAGGCTCTTTAAGAAAGAAAATGACCAATCCATGTAAACAAGACTTGAGTTTATTTATTTATAAGTTTCATATCTCCCTTTTTGAAAGGACATTTACAAAATTGATTTCAAAAATAAAAGAAATTTTGAATGACACATGTGCACGTTTGAATTTTAATATTATAAATATGATCGTTTGTGATAAATTATCAGTTGAAAATGCTCCAGTGGCGTCTGGCATTAATTTAACACTTCATATAAGAAATAATAAAACACTTATTTCCAACTCTTACATATATTACTTAAAATAGATACAAAGTTCAGAATGTATTATTTAAATTTTTCTACTATTTCAGACTACCTGAAAGAACATATTTTAGTGGAATAAAATGTTCAGTTTTCTTGAATAATATGAATTGTAAAACAGTTCACCCATATGTATTTAGCTATTTAAATTGGTCAAATAATATATGCAATTATTTTGAAAGAAAAAAGTAGTAGTTATTGGAGAATAAAATGGTATTTAAGGCTATTGTAATATGGAAATTAAAATCAAATTTAAGAAGTTGGCTGGCTGAAAATCTGATGTTGCAGAAATTCATAGTAATTGTTTTAGTTTCCACCTTTAATATTGACCTGAAGCAATGAAGTAATGAAACACACTGAAGACAATGAAATACCATAAAGTAAAGAAAAAATATACATATGGTTCTTGTTTACTGGAGACAGCAACTTGTTCAAATTGTTTCTCTGACATAGTTATCTTTTCAAATATAAACTCACTTGTTTTGCATATATATAAGAATCCTGTGAAGTATTAAATTCTGAGAGGAAAAATTGAGATATAGCATTGAGTAAAGTATCAAAAGACAATAGTTTTGGCTGAAGTTTAAAAAAGACATTGTTAGCAACAAAAGTTGATTAGAGTGTGTTCCCAAGACTTCCAGGTTTTTGCCCTCTGAGAAATCTTTCAGTAACATTAAATAATTGAACTCTTCAACATCAATATATAAAAAGCATTTTATTTTTAATCAAAGAAAGGGAATTAGAGTCATCTGAAATTGCAACTTTTAATATATTTTTGTCTTTGTTTTACAATATTAATCGCCATCACAGTTCCGTCACTGTCATAAAAAGTAAGAGTTGGATAGAATCAGAGACACGTTCAAGGTTTGGAAATGGACACAGAAAACAGTGTAGAACTGTACATAAAATAATTACAATTTATTAATACATATTTTAGCATATCCTCGATGGACAGGAATGAGCACCATGATTTTAAAGAATATATATATATTTTTTCTCTGTTTTCTTTTTCTACAGCACCAAAGAAATCCAAATAGGGAAAGGAAAGATGAAGGTCAAGAATCAATATTTAGCCTTGTCTCCATGCCCGGCACTTTAGCTCTTATCTTTCTGATTATCAAAGCTTTCTTGGGGCGATCAGTATTTCCTAAAATGGTACATGTATGCATACCAAATTATATTCTATACCATCCTTACTCAAAGTTTGCATGTGGCATGAAATATTTTGGTGGCATCAAGGCAAATTTTCTGTTAATTTCGTGTGTTCTCTGTCTCAGTCTTAGCCAAGGAAACAAACTGGACCAACTTCAAATCCAAACTTCTGATTCTGATCACCAAAGTCATTGATCATGACATCAATGACAGGTACTTGATCAATTTTTGGTGTGTTGATTTCAATCACAGTCTTCTCATAGCCTTTTCTGGACTGTAAAATCAAGCAGAAAGTTATAGTTACACCACTATGTAATTTTGTTGAGACATTATTTCCTTCTTAATCATCTGAGTGGAGGTAAGAAGATGGGAGAGAAGAAAATAAAACATTAGAGATACCAGTTACTATATAGTCACTCTTCTTATTAGGACAGGTGACTGGAATCCATTGTTGATCATAACATTTAGTATTTCATTTAATATGCAACTAGGATACTCCAAGCTATTTCACAGATGAAATGAGTCCTATTGAATTGATCCATATAATTTATTATTAAAATTGATTTTGGTATTGATCCCATCACACAAATAATTCAAACAAATTATTATAAATATATTTTAATCATACATATATAACAATATATATATGGTTTAACGATATAATATGCAAATTATGTATATTACATATACATATAAGTAATATATATGAATTATACATATACGATTATATATATGTACACATAGATATTTAAATTATCTTAAGAAGGAAAATTGAAACACGATACAGGAGTTTAAAAGCCTAAATATTTCTATTGCTGTATATTGATTTTTACAACCATATAGCTATACACATTTTTTAGGAAATTTTTCCAAAATTTTTGAACTATTAATGTACTTTGTTTCTGTTTCTCTGTTTTAATTGTACTCCACTCATTTTCTTAAAATCAAGGACTCACTTAATTGCATGTCATTTCCCTTCCATCACTACTACAGAGCTTAAGCAATTAGCTATCCTCACACAATGTTCTGTAGAAGAGAAAAAAAAAATGTGAGTAGCTTACAACCTGATATAATAAAGTGAAAATTAATAAGCTTTATCTGTATACATAATAGAGTGATTATCTGTTTTTCTTCTGATTTTGAACTTATGGATTAAAGGGCCATATACTACATAATATTAAATTTCACCTTCTCCTATGGCTTAAAAATACATCACTAGCTATTTGAGAGTGTCTGCATACGCACAACTGAGTGAATTCACTGCATCTTCATATGTCTGTGATAAGCATTGCATCTTAATAAGGACTGACATCACTTCCACGGGAGAAGCCTGTATTCCTAAGGACCTGGATGACTCCCATGGCTTCCACTTGCTTCCTAGCGCTGTGAACAAAGGCAGAAAAGGTCAAACTCACCGCACAGCCGTCATACAGAGCCTTGATGTAAGGGCTGTTATCGTAGGACATCTCCTCATCGTTGGATCCCAGGAACCGAAGCGCCTTGTCGTAGCTTCCTGAGGACACATCATACCAGGCGGCTGACTGATGACAGTTGTAGGTGAAGTTCTGCCGTGCAGAGGCCGTGAGGAGTTTCAGGAATGTCATTTGTACCATATTAATAGAATTGCCTTCAACATCTAAATATGAAAGCTGGGAATAAAAGAAACAATCATAAAAAGCACATACAGACACTCCCTTGATGGCACAAAGAATAAATCACTGCTGTCAATGAAGTGGGATTGGCAGAAGCATTCAGATAAGCTGCAGACTAGCTTAACCTGATGAAAAATATGTGCATCCATGGAGAAAAGACCCAGAGACAGGATTTTAGGATTCAAACATGGATCCAAATTGATTTCATCTGCATGTTCTGGCTTCCTCCTCCAAAGCACTGGAATCCTATATAATTTAATTCTCCAGAATGTGTAAATGTATGTGCATGTGTGTGTAGTAATCATTCAGTGCACATACTAGTAGATTTATAGGCACATTGTACCTACAAATGAGGGAAACCATACAGCCTATGATTTCTTGGCTGTGGCTTACTTCACTTTTGATATAAAGTTAATGTTGGCATAAAATTGGAAAAGAACTTTAGAAACTTATTAAGGTGAATTTAGTAATTGTATAGCACTACTTAAGTAAATCTTGGCTATGATACAATTACAAACATAGGGTCAATTGGTTCACTACATATCCAAGATGACAATGAGAAACACACACACACACACACACACACACACACACACACGCACACACTCTCTAAAATTCTTCATGGAAATGAAGAAAAAAGAATAAATTTGGTCTCAAGGAAACCGCAGACACACTAAATGGATAGGATAACACACACATCTGATACTTTAAACAAAATACATTTGATGATATTTACTCAGCTAGCTAATGGATTGTATTTTTTTCTTTTTGTTGATCAGGGGCTTGAACTCTGGGCTTGGGTCCTGTCCTGAGCTCTTCAGTTCAAGGCTACCACCCTACCTCAGGAGCCATAGCACTCTGTCCAGTTTTCTAGTGGTTAATTGGAGATAAAACGCCCACGGTCTTTAATGCCCAGGCTGGCTTTTACCTGCCATCCTCAGATCTCAGTCTTCTGGGTAGCTAGGATTTCAGGTGTGTGCTACAGTGCCAGGCTTGGCTGGATTGTAATCTTTTCTTTTTTTGACTGCTAGGCTAATTGAATTGTAATCTTTATGAGAGATTTCATAAATTTAATGTCATTCCTTGTATTTTAATACTAAAATACTATAGTTTTCAGTTAGCATGGCCATCTAAGAAATGATACTAGATGAATAAATTAAAAATCACATGGAGCTTGTTCAGTATAATCTATACTTCCACAATCTGAGCTGTGGATATGCAACTAGGTGGGAGTTAAGATAAACCATTTCACATTGAGGTTATAACATACCAGTTTTCCTCTTTTAAATTCACTAAACCAACTTCCTGGTTTCTCCTTTGGCCATGAGGAAATTCTTACCTGTTGAAAAGAAGCAAGAAAATTACTAACTAAATTAAGGTTATAGCCAGTATTACTCACATATAGATCAGTAAAACTGAGGAAGATTAATTAGCAAATCAGCCTTTGAGGCTTGTTGAAGATAGTCTGTTCTGTTTTATGCAAAATGGGACAATGAGCAAAATTTTAAATAGATGCTATGAGTTTCCTGCAATGTAGATTAAGTCATTTCCTTTTTGGTATCTTTTCTAAATTAAAAATGAAGAAAGAGAAACAACATGGGGGGGGGAAACACATGAAAAAGTTTGAGGACAAATGTAGAAACCTCAAAATCTGACTCAGAATCAATCAGCAAAGCAAGTAACATCAGCTTTCTGCTTTCTGCAGCAAGAAGAAGAAATCTGAAAATATTTAACTGGTAATGGAGTGATGATCCAGAAAGGAAGACCAAAAATTCCTTACCAGAAAGAACAACTGTAATCTTCCTCTGATCTTACTTAATTATTCTTTTTGTACAAATTACCAAACTAAAGTTTATGAGAATTCTCATTAGAGAATTTGAATAAGTAGTCCAAGACAGGCATTTCTGCTTTCTTTTGGGCTAGAAGACTTTTTTTTGTTGTTTTTTTTGCTTTCCCACATGTCACATGAGGTTGGAACATTAAGATTGTGGGTCTTTTTCTACCCATACTTCATTCACAAACTTAGCTTTTCTTCTGGAAAAGATTAGCCACATAAAGCCCCTGCTTTTCCTTAAGGACCTTCTTTGCATCAGTTTTTCTACACTATTTCATTTTTTAAGACATTCTTTTTTCCTGAACACAAAAAAGATCAAAATATCTTAACTTTAAAAAAAAGATTTGAGAAGAAATGTACCCATTACCTGACCAATGTTACTGTAACTTGACAATAAAATACAATAAAAAATATCTAAAAACTATGATCACTTCTCTTCAGAAGTAGAGAGAATACAGTCAAGAGTTCAATGTATATTCTAGAATATTAAGGAAAATTGATCATAAACTGCCTTGTTGAATGGCAACTCCTTGGTACAATGACTTAAAAATTATAAAAATTAAAAAAACCTACAATCAGGCTAGTGAAAAACCATTTTAAAAAAGAATGATTCCTATGACACTTTAGCGATATATCTTGAGTATACTGCTAGTCCTGGATGGGGGGGGGGAAGGAAATTGTTTGAATAGATCAACAACTTAAAATACATCTAAAGCTAGAGAATGTTCTTTTGATAATGAGATTCGCTCTTTATGAAGTCTTGTTCTTTGAGTGTTCTCTGCAGCTGTGGGTCTGTTATGTGGTGATTGGGAGGAATTCTGTGTATACACTACAATGTGAGATTCAGCTGTGTCATGGAAAGGCACAGCATTTCAGAGAGCAAGCAGGTGCCTGCAGAATACATCTGGCTGAAAATAAAAGAAAGAAGTATTTGTTAACTCTGGGTATCACTTTGGTACTGTATTCATGTTTATGCAAATGAAATGTTTTAATTACCCTGTAAAAAAGCAGATAAATGAAACTATGACAGTGTAATTTTCCTGTTTAGTTCAATATTGCAAAAACATGGCAGGAACTGTCAACATTCACCACCAAAACACATTGCTACTTACTCCTTCAGACTTTTTGTCCGGATAAATGCAGGTCTCACCACCAGATGTGAAATTACAGTAAACTTTGAAGGAATCTCCTGAACAACCTTGGTTTGGATCAATCCAATATTCACCTAGAAGGGAGGTGAAAACCTAAGTCATTTGAAAATTCATTGATACAAAAGCAAAGGCTTTAGATACCAGATTTGATCAGAAAGAGTAGGTAAATGAGTTTCCATACATCTTTTTGTCCTTATTATCCTTTGGGACATATGAAAATTTGCATTTGGATAGTGAATTATGTTTTTCAGCCCCCAAACATTGCAAACCCCAAATGGTCCTAGCAGTCTGAGATACTCTTTATAATTTTTGGCTGTTAATCCTTTTTTTAAGTTTTGGCTTCCAGTATCAACTTTCCTTGTAATAATTAAACACATAAAATTATGTATATATATATGTATATATGTATAATACATGCACAATATAAATATGTGCCCATATATATCTAAATATGCATATATTTATATTGTATTTATTATTAGGTAATGTCAACATGGTAACAACAACAAAAAAACACTCCTTTTGTAAGGACTAGAGTATTAGTAAACAACTTAGAATTCTCAAGAAAGCCATACATGGATATCAAAATTACAGTCATTTAATCAATGACATATTCACACTAACTCTGCCATATTTTACATGTGTTTTGCAGAATATTAAAGTTGAATCATATGAACAATAATTTTGTCTCTGTTTTCTTTTTCTCACTTGGTAGTATCCTTAAATATCTTTTCAAATAATATATTAGAGTTTAATCCTACAACTGAAGAGGCAGATGATGAAGAATGAGGAGGACAGGCTACGGAAGCTCCATAGTGACATCTTGCTACATATGTGCACACACTCATGCATATTTACACATAAATAATAAAGACCATTGGAAAGTATCTTTGTTCAGTTAAGTGGTTTAGTATCATATATTTAGTTTTTCTCTATATAATCATCTCTATTAGCAGATGATCATCTCTTATCAAGTTTATCAGCTTCTTAACTAGTTGCTATTTCATTACTTTTTCTCAAAATCACTTCAAATTAGTCTCATTTTCAGCCATACTGATCATTCAACTCCACAAAATCTTCAAGGACTTCCTTTCTTCAAAACAATGCAACTATTCTATACATCCTGCCTGGAGTAACCTTTGGAATCTTACCATGCCTGTCTCTTTAAGGTTTCAGATTAAACAAAATGTCTTCAAGTACTAATATTCTATTGATCTAAGTGGAATCTTCACTTGTTTATATTAATTTTATTTGCATAATAATTCTCATAATATTTATGACTATTATTTGTGTTTATTTCCCTTCTCTATTCTGTTAGATAAGGGCATTATTCTTTCTATTCATTTATGAATCCCTGCATGAAGAACAGTGCCTATAAGTATGCAAATAAATATGTGAGTAATTAAATATTTAATCTTATTAAATCAGAACATAGGAGGATAAATGAATCTGATTATTATACAGAAGGTACTAGGGAAGATATTATACAGTAAGTTAACCATTACTAAAGTTATGATAGTCCTCTTACCTATTTGTAAAATAATGCCTTTATAATACCATCTTTTATACTCAGTTTTCAGTTGCATATGATTATCTTATTCATTGAGCTCTGACAGATAAGAGAGATCATACCACATAGTTATATATTTTGTATTCACATGTACATGCCATATGAACCCAATAGGGATTTGTGGATCTGTAAGTATTTCTGTTGGGGGAATAGAAACAGAAATTTTCTACTACAGACTCAAACTAAATCATCAAAACCTTTGATCATATAATTTCTGTTAAAAATAATAAGAACCTCAGCCTGATGCTGGTGGCTCTTGCCTATAATCCTAGCTACTCAAGGAAACAGATCTGAGGATTGCACTTTGAAGCCAGCCTGGAGAAGAAAGTCTTATCCCCAATAAACCACCAGAAAGCTGGAGTTGAGCTGTGGCTCAAGTGGTTTAGCTCAAGCTTTAAGCAGAAAAACTCAGGGAGAGAACCCAGGAACTGAGTTCAAGCCTCAGTACACACACACACACACACACACACACGACTCAACTCTGTAACAATTTATTTTAGTTTTAAGAGGCAGCACACTAGCTTGTGATGTTTCCCTTTTATGATGCTCCTTGTATGAGCTTACATTGGACTTTTGTATCTGCAATGAGTTCTTTAAATCATAGTGATAGTTGGTAGTGCAAAACAGTATTTTTTTAGGATCAAAGGGAAGACAAAAGAGATTTTAGATTGGCTAGATATCTGTTGCTAGGAAGTTTTATAAGTGTATGACAATTATTTTAGTGTAACTAAAACTTTTTTCTCCTCAAAAAATAAAACAGTGGGCATAACAAATTGTGCCCGTGTAAGCTGATCATAGTTGTTTTGGTTATTTATGCCTCAATAAGATAATTTTTTAATCTGAAGCTATCCTGATTCTTAAATGTCCTATTCACTAAATATTATTAAACTAATAGATTAAATATTTATCTGCTTTGCTTGTATCAAATTTATACTGTTCATGTCTATGCAAAGTTATAATCATCAATGTTAATGCATAATAGATCAATAATAATACATCAAGGTTAATTAAGAGTACCATTGTATTTTGATTTAATATAATAATCATTGATATAGTTTATGTTAGTAATAATTGTACAGTAATATGGAAACATATGTGCATATAAAAGTCTTTTTCTGTGAGCTATTTTTAAGGCAAAATGTATCTATTTAGCTATAATCATCCAAAATAATCCTGTCACAATTTAACTAAACCTAATATAACAGACAAGAATTTTTTTAAAACTGATCATGAACTATGCAGTGCAAATAACTTTTTTCAGTGTATAAGGCTAGAAATAATTGTTTGCTTTAGTTTTATGGAGAGCCTATATTAGCTACCCCAACCAGAATTAATGAGTTGACCAGTTCATGAGTTGAGGAACCTGGCGACAGTACATTTGCTTTGCCATGTATTATTCACATACCATCTGGGAAGTCAGGATGGCTGAGTTGCAAGTCTTTGCAAGTTCGAGCTGGATTGCTCTGAGTACCCATAGGGAACTTCATGTGTTCAATGTCTTGTTTCAGAGCATTGAGGGAACCGAATATTTCCTCCATTCCATCAGAGTAATCAAGAATGTTATCCACTGCATCTGCCTGCACACTCTCGGCATGTCTTCTTGTCTTTTTGGGTGACAGGATTGGTAAGGGCTGAATGACTTCTCCAGGAGGACCCTGTAGACAATATAATGTGAGTGGCACAGTTCTATAAAGTAAAATACTCTTCACATTTACAAACCATGTGGTTTGAAGAAGAAGAAATTACTTAACTTTTCAGTAGCTACAAAATATATGACATAGAGAAAGTTTGTAAGCAAACATATATATATATACATATAGTTCAGTATCTTAGTATATGTAAAGCTCTTTGTTAGTTCTTTTCTAACTAGTAACTTCTAGTATTTTATCTGCATCATATCATATAATACCGATTTGTGCTGAGATGTTACATACGCTACTCTTAGACACTGATCTGTACTAATTTATACTACCTTGCTCTACCACTGTAGATTTATTGTCTCTGGGGATTAGAATAACATAATAAAGTTCTATGCTTCCCAGAAAGCTATTACATTTCTTAGTAATATATTGTGAAATGTATCTAATAAATATATATTTGCATGTATTTAAAATCCACATGTATATCTAATGTATACAATCTAAAAGCTTATTTTTTTTAAACTTCCGTACATTAGCAATTTTCATAGCCTACTGGCAGAATTCTTGCCTAGCATGAATGAAGCAATGGGTTTGATTCATCCATACCACATATGCAGAAAAAGCTGGAAGTAGTTCTGTGGCTCCAGTAGCAAAACACTAGCCTTGAGCAAAAATATCGTGTCCAAGGACAGGGCCCAGGCCCTGACCCCTCCTCCCCCAAATATCTACCATTACCTACTATTAAATAGGGTATGAACCTAGGAAAATGTCAGTATTAATAAAAGGGAGCTATTATTATTGATTTTTGTTACTGTCATTATATGACTTAGACACCTCACATCTAAACTCTTTGTGGCATGCAACCTACTGGTTTCATTAAAATGTGACCAAATGTATATGATTTTCTTTGAACAGTAATAACAATCTAATTATAACATATTTCAAAATTTCAAGCACAAAATCAATTCAGAGGTAAGTCTTGGCCAGTTGACTGCATCACTTAATTGCCACTGTTGTGTTGCTATTAAATCAGCACCTTGGACTGACAGTGCTTTTTCATTCATCTTATGAATTCAGAGAAATAAGTTCCCATCTCCAGATACAAGTTATCAGAACATTCTTGGTGACATACTTACTGGAGGCCCAGGTGGCCCTGGAATACCACTGTCACCCTTCTGGCCTGCAGGACCCTGTTAAAAAGAGAACAGGACAGACTATAAATAGGGAACAAAACAATTTAACAGGATTCATGGAAAAAACAAAATGTCAGAGAAAACAGTACTTACGGAAGAGCCTTTGTTACCCTTGGGGCCTTGAGGACCCTAAGAAGAAGGAAGCCAGAAACACAGATAAAAGTCTATAGTATCTATGCCTGTGGTATATTTGTAAGTTGACCTGTGGGACTGATTTGCTGTGCACTTACTGGTAATCCTGGAGGGCCAGGTGGTCCTATGGGGCCAGCAGGGCCTGGAATCCCCTAGTGAAAGAAAAAAATCCAATTCAGTAAGCTTTTCTGCTTATTTCATTTCTATGCCTTTCATATACACTGCCCGTAATAAAACTTGATAATGCGAACAAACCTGAATAAGAACAGTCTAAAAATTCCCTATTATGAATCTGAGAAATATCTTTTGCAATGTAAACTCATTTGCCATGAGCTGAAACTGTGCTATTAGGTGTTAGACTATGTAATTCTAACATATAAGATTATTTGTCTGTCTGTCTGTCTGTCTATATCTTCAACACTTAATGTAAAATCTGAATATGAATTATGAGGAATCAAGAGGTGAATAAGCAACAAGTGAATTCTTAACTTAGATAACATTTTCAACTAGGTAAAGCAAGAACAATTCTGTCCCATTTTCTACTTATTTTTAACCTACTTTTATTATCTTTAAGTAGTTCTACAAAGGAGTTGCCAAGCCACACAGCTGATTATGAATATAATGCTTCTTGATCACCATCACACTTTTGTTCTTGTCCCCCTGCCCTCCAAACTGCACCCCTCCACTCAAGATTATTTTTTTATTTTATTTTTCTTGTCGGTCCTGGGGCTTGAACTCAGGGCCTGAGCACTGCCCTTGGACTTTTTCACGGTGAGAGCAATACCACTAAAGCCACAGAACCATTTCCAGCTTTTTCTATGTATGTGGTACCAAGAAATCAAACCTGGGTCGTCATGCATGCTAGGCAAGCACTCTACCACTAGGCCAAACTCCCAGCCATTCAAGATTATTTTTAAAACATCATTAACAACGGCCCATTAAATTACATATGATCTAAATGACTGTACTAGTCATGTGGAATGGATCTGTGCCAATATGTGAGCCCAAATCTGTATTATGTGCAAGAAGGAAGAAATTGTGCTTTTACTCACCCCATCTCCCTTGGCTCCTGGAGATCCTTGAGTTCCAGGGAGTCCTCTGTCACCCTTTTCCCCTTGTTCCCCTGGAGGACCAATCAGGCCAATTAAACCAGGATGTCCCTGAGAAAGAGAGAGAGAGACAGAGACAGAGACAGAGACAGAAAGAGACAGAGACAAAGAGAGAGACAGAGAGACAGACAGAGAGACAGAGAGAGACAGAGACAGGGAGAGAGATAAAGAGACAGACAGAGACAGAGAGAGAGATAGAGAGAGAGAATCATTAATACTTAGTCATATATTGAACGTTAAATTCATGAAACGAAAATTAGAAAGACAACATTAAATAAACCTATGAGTGGAATTTAAGAAGCTCCTGAGGTGGACCATTCAATATTACTATGACAACTGTATTAAGGGTTGAGAATATTTCTAAACATAATGATTTCTACCAATACTATCTATAACACAAGCAACGGTAGCTCATGCCTGCAGTCCTAGCTACTCTGTAGGCTGAAATCCAGAGGACTGTCCTCTGAAACCAACTTGGATAGAAAAGTACAACAGCTTCCATTTCAAAACCAACCAGCAAAAAGTTGGGCTAGAACTGACACCGGAGTTGTGGGGCTAACCAATCAAGCACTAGGCCCTAAATTCTAACATGCATAAAATTATCATCATTGGCCGGGAGTTTGGCCTAGTGGTTAAAGTGCTTGCCTAGCATGCATGAAGACCCGGGTTCGATTCCTCGGTACCACATACATAGAAAAAAGCCGGAAGTGGTGCTGAGGCTCAAGTGGTAGAGCTCTAGCCTTGAGAAAGTCCAAGGACAGTGCTCAGGCCCTGAGCTCAAGCCCAGGACTGGCAAAAAAAAAATAAAATAAAATAAAAAAATAAATAAAATTATCATCATTGTCACCATCCTCCTCTCCCTCCATCTCCTCCTCCTCCTCATTATCTTCAGTGTTGAATTTGAAATTCTTTCTACTTAAAAGATCAACAAATTGTATAAGTAATAGTGCCATAAACTATGAAAAATTCTTTCTTTTAAAAAAATCATTAATATGTATCTATGACATACAAACCGTCAACCCAATTTTAATTATGTTCTAAAATCTAAGTGCTGAGGATTGTATATAGAGGTTCCTTTCTTGAATATTTGTTTGTTAAAAATGACATTTGAAATATGATGTGGAAGTCAATGTTAATAAATTCTTTAAATAAAAAAATCAATGGATATAAAACCAATTCTATTTTTAAGGAAGTTTTAGGTTTTCTTCATATATTTTTTATTGTAATTAATAGAAGGGTTACATGATATTTGCCAGATAGAAGGTGCATTAATTCCCATACATTGATACCCTTTCCCATGTCTTGGTCCCCATTACCCTCCCCCCTTCCCCCACCCCTCATGTTGTTTTCCCCCCTTCCCTATCCAATTTCAAATAACCAAATACAAATATATCCAATATATCAGGTAACAAAGTGAGATTACCAAGGGACAGCAAAAGAGATGAGAGATAACATAGTACCTTAAGAACAACAATTATTCATTATATGGTTTATGTTTCTATATCCTAGAGATCCTTTCATTTAGCATCCTACTATATGGCCTTTTGTATCAAGGTTTTGCTCTATTGCAGATCTCTGCTAGTAGAGCCCAAGGTTTCTACTGATTATGACAAATGAGGGAAACCATTGAGCCTAAGTTCCTTTGAGTCTGGCTTTCTTAATATGATCTCTTCTAAGTCTTTCCATTTCCTAACAAATGGGGCAATATCATTCTTTCTGACAGCAGCATAGAATTCCATTGTGTACAAATACCACATCTTGTTAATCCACTCATCAACTGAGGGACATCTAGAGTTTTTAGTTTTGTAAGACATTCACAGGTTTTAAAATAACCCAAACAATATTAATGACGTGATAAATATGACTTATTTCTGTATTTGTTGCAAAAAAAAATACTCCTTGAAAGATTTTTCCAAGTCAAACTTGTTTCCAATTTTGAAGACATACAAGCAGCCATTTCATTGTTCTATTTCTTTTCTGAATAGCTATTTTAGTAGAACCATATGTTTTCACCATATGGTTCCTAAATCTTGCTATACCTTTCACTATTGCTTTGTGTCCTTTTTCTTTTCTAACTACATCAGGGAAGCTGAGAATATATAGCTTTTCTGTGATCAGAATCACAAAAGAAATTGTTTTAAATTTCCATTAGTGTGGCTCTAATCAGAAAAAAAAAGGCAAAAACTGCTGAGACTATTCTAACACTTGTTATTGCTACCTGTGTCCTTACCTTTTCTCCTTTGGAGCCAGGATCACCTTTGAGGCCAGGTAAGCCAGGAGGCCCCTATAGAATGAAAAGAAACACACACAGATAGAGTCAGCAGGGTTCTCTAAAACACATCATTAATCAAAGAGCTAGGTTAGCATTTGAAATAGAGAGTCCAAACAAGTCCATAATTCAGATTCTGGAAAATTTATCTTTTGAAAATGCATTATAGAGGCCTGACAACAGTGGCTGACATCCATAATCATAGCTATTCCAGAATCTGTGACCTAGGATCATGGTTCAAAGCCAGCCTGGACAAGAAATTCTCTTTGACTCTTATCTCCCATAAACTACCAAAAAGTCAGAAGTGGAGCTGTGTGTAAAGTGGTAGAGTGCTAGCCCCGGGCAAAAGAAACTTAGGCATCATGTTCAGGCCTTGAGTTAATGCACTAGAGCCAGCACAAAAAAATAACAAAAAATGTGATTTGATATGGGATAAATACATGTAAATAAATAAATCAGTTAAATAAATGTGAAACCAGAACTAGAACATATTCTAATGTAGATTTGCAGCTGAAAAGAAAGTATAATTTTTAAGTATACCACTTTTGGTAGAATTGGAAACTAAATTATATACTTAGATATTCCAATCTTTCTATGCTAAACCTCAGTTTCAAAGATTGTAATGTTTTTAATCAAATTTTAAACAACATCTCAAACTTCTAACAGTCATTTGATTTTATTTTTGTAAACTACAGGACAAATTTGAAATTATACTGGTTACAAATTAATAAATATACTGGTGTTCTTGTAACTAAACAGCAGCTCTATTTGCACCTCTTGGAGCAGTTTGAAATCTATGGAATCAGAAGATAACTTTGTATATCATAACTTAAATTTGAATGCTGTGTAATTCTGCAAAAGGAAGAGCTAATTTTCTTGATTCCAATATCAATTTTTGTTTCCTGTTTTTTTTCACTATAATAGAGAGACATATATACTAAGCATATTTAATACTCTAACCAACATTTTAGATGTGAATGGTATTTTCAATATTCACCATACCGATAAAGCAGATTAGCTCCTTTGGACTTAAGAGTACCAGAGTTATTTATCATGAGTATAAAAGCTGGAATTCAAGTCTAGGTCTCTGATGTGCAAAATTCGTTTCCCATATGACCTTGGACTTCTTCAGAGTGGTAAAAATGAGCAAGGATATGATAGTGATCAGAAAAGAAATATGAAATACATTACAGAAAAGTAAGGCAATTTAGCAAACTACTAAAGAAAGTCTCCCAGGAAGTGGGCTTATTTAGACTTCAAAGGAAGGAAAAGTGGCTTCTGTGAAGCTCTACTTTTGTGCCCAATATCCCCAGCCTTCAGAGTCTATTAAAATAAACAATCATGCAGCTTTGTTGATCCACAGACAAAAAGTATGCTTTAACTATTTACCTATTTTACCTAAATTACCTGTTTATTAAGTATATGCTAATAATGTCTTTCAGCACTACAACTTTACTTAGAGTTACAATACTTTTGTTTTTTGAGCTCAATGCATAGTCTTTCAAAAAGTGGCAGCTATAAACACTTAGGTAGCACTTTCTTCACCTCCCCAGAATAATGGGATGATTGTCTTTGGGCTACAGACTAGCAAACTGTTCCATAGTTCACTTGTTCCATAGGCTTTTAGAAACACCACTTTCAAACTCAGTGGTATTAGGTGCCAAATTCAGTCACATCAATATGCAAAACAAAGGATCTGAGGTATCTTAAAATAACACATGGCCTAATTAGCTTTCTAATTTATTAATGGCATGATTAAAGTAGCACTGTTTTTACCTTTACTATTTTCTGCTCTCACCATAAATGCTTGGTGAATCACCAATTGAGAAAAGAAAATTATATTACCTAATAGCATGCATTTTAACAAACTCTTTTTTGTGTGAGATGTAGTAGCATGTTTTTAAAGAAACAACATCAGCATTATACTTTTGCAAGGTTGTGGCACCATCAAGTAAATGTCAGACTCTGTGTCAGAAGAAAAAGAGGAGTAAAATATGCCCAAAAATATTTCTAAGAGAAGTGAAATCATAACACAGAACCACATACTTGTACCAACAAAAGGAAACATTTAGAAATATTTTATTAAACTTGGCCTATGCCAATCTTAACAAATCAATACATTAAAACCCAACACCTTCTCCAGATTAAAAGCATAAATCTATGACAGAGTCCATATTCTTTTCTTCAGTCCTCATTTTATATTCAAAATCCCACACATCTGATACCGTCAGTAGTGAGAGAATAAAAGGGCATGTTGTTTGATAAGCACGAACATTTCAGCCACCTACTATAGGCACTAATTTTCAAGGGCAATGTATCTATATATCTCAGTTTTATCCACAAAAATACCCTAAAAATGAGTATGTGTTATAATGAAAGCAAAAATTAGGATTATAAAACTTAGTAAACAATGTAGTATAGGCCAGGAGTTTGGCCTAGTGGTAGAGTGTTTGCCTAGCATGCACGAAGACCCGGGTTCGATTCCTTGGTACCACATACTTAAAAACAGCCGGAAGTGGTGCTGAGGCTCAAGTGGTAGAGCTCTAGCCTTGAGAAAAATCCAAGGACAGTGCTCAGGCCCTGAGCTTAAGCCCAGGACTGGCAAAAAAAAAAAAAAACAATGTAGTATAGTACATGATAATTATTTTCCTTAGTTTTAATCATGTTATAGATGGGTATGTACCAACTTTCTCCTGTCATTTTAATAGAAGGTAGTATTCATAATTTTAAGTGCTCAGGCTCAATATTAAACATACTAGACTTTGAGTTTTGAATGCATTTTCAAGGTTTTCCATATATATTATTGACAGAATTTAAAGAATTTTAAGTAATAGGCTCTCATAACATTACAGTATGTTAAGTTCTCATATAATAATGAATTTGCCAAGCAAACCCAGATTTTTCTTCTATAGGTAAAAGTAGAAATTAGTAATATTATAATATTGAGAACCTTATAAATATCTCTCTGAACTTAGAACAAATCAAAAACATCAGCTCCACATATAAAAATTTAATTCCAAATATATGTCTTCTATTTGCTCTGAAAGTTACTGTAAAGTAAAAAACCTTAGGGAAATTTAGAATTCATAGGCAATAAAGAGAAAACAAAAACAGGATCATATATCCTTAAATTTGAGCATACACATCAAATACTTTCCCCCTATGAATTATGGAATACTTGATCTGTTTCTCAAAACTCTAGTGCATTGGAGTTTAAAGAAGGTACAGATTCCACACTTCATTTAGAAGATAAAATTGTAGCAAATTGTTTATTTTGCTGAAAAGCAGATGCTTTATTATATACACCTATCTCATCATTTTGAAATGTTTTGCATTTCAACTCTGTTTTCATGTAGCATTGGAAAAAATCAGTAAGTAACCTTTTATTCAGGCTTTTACCATTTGAAAAATAATGCTCAGATATTTATTATTTTGTGGAAAGAAAAAATATATGATTATTTTAATATACTCTTGTCACAAGGTAAAACAATATTGTTTTTATTTAAACTGGAATGAAGAGGTTCTTAAAAGAATATGAAACAAAAGCATAAGGCTAAAGCAAATGTTAGTTCTGCCTCTACATGTAGGATGTATTTGTTTGTTGTTATTCAATTATGGTAATTTTGCCTTTGTAGCACATGCAAATGTAGTCAGAATTATTCTTCCTTTTCAAATAATACTATCCCCACTTTGTCTGATGACCATCTACTCAAGAAACAATTTCTCTTTTTAAAAATGCATTTAAGAAAAATTCATCATCCAGGTTCATAGTTGTACTTAGCTCTCTGTTCATTCCACACGAACTATTTATCTACACTTTTAGAATATCCACTCAGTGATTCTAAAGAATTCAAAACATGTGTCCATAGGCATAATGAATTAATGCAAAGGGAGAGATGTCAGTGACATTTTTTGCATGAGAAAAAATGATCATTTAGAACAAAAACATTACTGCTGCAGAACTCTAACAGAGCTAATGACAGAGTGAGCACTCAGCAAGCAGAAATGATTTTTTTTTTAATTTTCTTCTCAAAAAGGCTCTGATACAATTGTTAGACTGTTAACCATGTGTGGATGCCCTGTTTGGTAGAGAAATCAGTTATCTTATCAGGCAACACCCAGTTTGGAAAGATGAAAGAAGGTAAGTTTACTTATAGCTAAGTTTGTGTTTAAAAGTTGAAGAACGTGGATGGATGTAGCATCTTTGAAGAGCACATTACCATTAGCAAATCGCTATACCTATAAGGAGAAGAAAAAGATCCAGTAGGTAGCTGCTGAACTCCAGTGATGGACAAGCTGTAGTCAGAACAGGCCTGAATGTGACTGGGAATATATTTATATTTACAATGAGGTAAAAATAACTCATGATGACACTGTTAGTCATAAATGTCACAGTGCCTCAGTGCAGAGTCACATGTATCTTGTATGAGTTTTCAAATCTCTTGTAAGTCTCACTGAGACATTCTTTTCCATCTTCAATGATTTGATTATGCTTCTAATCAGGGAAGAAATTCCAGAAGGGGATGACATTTAATTGGTTCAACATTGGGTGTATTTGGATTATCTGATTTAAAGTCTACTATAGTACCTTTGACACTGGGCTCTAACTGCCATTAAATGTTATAGTTTTTATCCCTTTCATTTCCTTTATCTTATTTTAGTTTAATTTTAGATTTTGGTGCCCATTCAGGGCTTTGAACTCAGCCTCTACCTCAGTGCTGGACCTGAGATTTTGTACTCAATGCTAGTACTCTACCACTTGAGCCACAAATATAATTCAGGCTTTTGGGTGGTTAGTGGAATTAAGGGTCTCATGGACTTTCCTGCTTGGGCTGGCTTTGACATGGTATCCTCAGATCTCAGCCTTCATAGAAGCTAGGATAACATGGATGAGCCATTGGCACTGGCACTTCCATTTGCTTTTATTGCCATCTATTTTTAAACTAGACTGTTGGACATAAACAATCATTCTCTGAGGTTTGTTACTTGTCACCATAAAAGAAAATCAATTATTTAAAAATTTTTCTCATTATACTTTCACTTAATAATTATTTTGATATTCAATAATGTAATCATTGTTTACAAATAATTCATTTAATAAACATAAAACAGCCATGAAGTAGAATGTATCAATATATTAATTCAATTTGTTTAAGCTTCATAGCATTTCATGGGACAGGTGATCAAAATGCATTTTGCCTGCACTAGAATTAACTCCAAATGGATCAAAGACCTGGAGGTAAAAGCTGACACACTGAAAACTTTACAAGAAGGAATAGGAGATACACTAGGCCTCCTTGGCACAGGTAGAAACTTTCTTAATAAGGACCAAGAATCACAGCAAATCAGAGAAAGGCTGGATAAGTGGGACTGCATTAAACTGCAGAGCTTTTGTATGGCAAAGGACATAGCTAGTAAATTAATTAGGAAGCCTACAGAGTGGGAGAAGATCTTCACCAACCATACAACAGACAAAGACCTCATATCTAAAATATATCAACAGCTCAAAAAATTGAATCACTCCAAAACTAATCTCCAAAGTAACAACCATCCCATTAAAAAATGAGCCTAAGACCTTCGGAGGTAATCAAATGCCAAGAGAAAGGACAGGAAAACTTAGGATCATCTTCGTCCTTTTTCCTTGTAGACTGACACTGAAAATCTAATGGTAAAATCTGGGTAATGTGATTGGTATTTTAAAGGAATGTTTAAAAGTTTATCTCTGTATGATTTGGTTTCATGCTACTGGATAGCAATTGGACCTATTTTAGAAAAACATTTAGGGAAACCATTGAGCCTAAGTTCCTTTGAGTCTGGCTTACTTCACTTAATAGGATTTTTTCTAAGTCTTTCCATTTCCTAACAAATGGGGCGATGTCATTCTTTCTGACAGCAGCATAGAATTCCATTGTGTACAAATACCACAACTTGTTGATCCACTCATCAACTGAGGGACATCTAGGTTGGTTCCATATCTTTGCTATGGTGAATAGTGCTGCAAGGAACATTGTTGTGCTAGTGGAACAAAATTTAAAAGTAAAGTTGTCCTAAAGTTTTGTTTCATAAAAGAAACAAGGAAAAGTAGGACTACCAAAATGGTTGCTTAATTGCTATTTCAGCTTATTCTTGTAAGTTACTTTATAGCAATCCCCAGCAGGTCCATGGAGAAGGACAGCAGATCCTCATTCAGATGTAATTTTGGCCCTCACGCAGTTCCAGGTAAGATCATGCTTAGAGACTATTTCTGAGTTGACCTTGTTGCTTCTAATTGGATTAAAGTGGCCTTTTGTAGGATTCATTGATCTGAAAGCTGCAGTTTTGAGCCTGCCTGGGCAAAGCAAAGTCCCTGTGAGATTGTGGTGTCTAATCTGGCAACAGAGTGCTATTAAGGCAGTTACTTTAGAGCTCAAAGCGGCAGAGTGCTAGCTCTGAGCTGAAAAGCTGGGGGACAGCACTCAAGCACCAAGCTCGGGTCTCACAGTGGCAAAATGCAAGCCTTGAGCTGCAGAGCTGAGGAGTGGCACTCAGGACCTGAGTTTGGGATTTAAAAGTGGCAGAGTGCTAGCCTTGAGCTGGAGAGCTGAGAGACAGCACCCAGACCCTGAGTTCAAGTCCAGCAACCAACAAAGTGAAATGCCAATGGGATGTTTATCCCGGTGTGAAGAGACACTATTGGGATGAAAGCAATGAAGCATCCAGATGCAGTAAGCCACTGCTTGGATGGCAGAGATGGTGTCATATCCTAGAGTCACTCATGCTTGGCCATTCAATATTAATCAGAGCCGGGAGGTCATAGAATAGTTTGTAAGCATGCCTTACTAATGCCTGTGCCTTTTATAACTGGGCAGGAACTTGTCAATCATCTGTGATAGTGGGTAGTTTAAAGTCCTAACTGAGTGAAGTTTGATTTGACACTGGCCACAAACTCAGGAAAGTTTGTGGATCTGAGGCTTGTGTCCCCATTGATCTGTATATAGGCCTACATAGGTAACTGAGGCTTGTTGGGGTGGCAGGGATTAAGTTCCCCAGACAATCAAGAAAATACCTTTGCAAATGGGTGCTAAGTATGCTACACTATTGTAGCCAAAGAAGGTTTGTGCAGTTGTTGAACATTTTATATGATCTCCAGTTTGGAGTAAAATATTGCTCCTGATATGTAATCCTGACAACCCCTTGGTAAAATAGGCTAAACTTTTTAAGGTCCCTGGTCAAGTACAGAGACAATGCCCCTGAGTCAGCTTGAAGAAGTTACAGAAGCTGAATCTCCGCCCATCAATCCCCTTTAGATGAAGGGACCAGAGTCATTTTTGGAAAGTGAGACAGGATAAAATTAAAGACATGGGAAAGAGTAGTAACAGATGTGCAAGAGTGGAGACTGGACTTATGGGGAATGGCTACAAGTTCAAGTCTTCTATGACTGCCTAGAAAATCCTAGCCTCATTTAAAGGAAATCTGGTTACTAAAAGTTGTCACCCTGGTATTCCTTTGGAAAAATTAATGGGGTGCCAGCCTGCAAAAATGAGTATGCTCAGGAAATCATTGGGAGACTTCACCAAAGTCAGGTCTTAGGGTAAGCTTCTCTAACCAGTCCGTGCAGAAATTTGCAGGTGACCCAGCAGGAGGTGTGACATTCCATTGGAGCTGCTGAGAGACAAGGTTGATGCCACACATCCTGTCCTGCCTAATCCCACCACTCCAAAGCTGCTTCCTGAGAGGACTGGAACTAAACCCTTGGTGGTGGGACTTTCTATCTGTGCTAAGTTCAAAGTCCTCTAGGTTTTTGCAGCCATTATGGTGACTCTGGATGGGTGAAGGGAATTTTCCATCCAGTGCTGAACAGCCTAGAGGTGAGAGGTGCAAATGTAAATGAGGGCTCAAATGAAAAAGAGAGAAAGGTTAGTAAAGGTTTTGGGAGAGGAGTTGAAAAAAAATGGTTTGTGAAGGATAAGAAAGGATATGTTCATGTGAATTATAGAAGGTTTGAGTATGTAGCCAATGGTATGAGCATTATCTTAAAACTGGAGATTACAAGTAGAATTGGTAGGTATGTAATTGAGTTAGCCATGATGCAAGCAGGGTCAGGATTGGTAGACTGGTGTGAAACTATTCTTTGTGCCCACCTGAGGGATTGTTAAGCATGCTTCCTAATTGTGAGAGCTTTTTCTTGGGTGCAGAACAGGGAGGGCATGCTATATGCCCCTCCAAACCAAAGAATGCTGTCTGCCCGAGTCTGATAACAATTGTTGGCCCCCCAAGTCAACTGGTATTGTTAACCATGATTCAATCCAGTCTACAGGCCTTACAAGTTGATTTGCAGACATGTTCATCATCTGGTTTCCAGTACCCTGGCACTCAAGTGAACCGGACTGTGATTCCCAGCACTCCAACCACTGTGAAGGTAGCAGGAAAGAGCTACTGGGTTCATCACTCCTAGGTGAAGACAGCGTGTGAGGATCCTGGACTTTCAGACTCCCAGAGAACTCACTGAGGTCCCTAGCTAAAGTTGTCCTCCAGAACAGAAGAGGACTAGATATATTGTTCCTAGAGGACTGAGTGTCACCCCGGGAGGAGAATGTTGCTTTTGGGTGAACCACACTGGAGTAATAAAAGATAGCCTGGCAACTGTAAAGAGGAGACTAGATGAGCGAGAAAGGGAGAGACAGAGGTCCGAAGGATGGTATGAGAGGCTGTACGACTGGTCCCCCTGGGCAACTTCTCTAATCTCAGCCATTATTGGCCCACTAGTGATTATTATAATGTTATTGTTGATTGCCCCTTGTGCAATTAATGCGATGATATCCTTCATAAACAAGAGGGTTGGAGTTATCAAACTGATGATCTTACGCACCCAGTATAACCCCATTTTTACTAAAGGAAACTAGTCAAGGATTTGACTAGGCTAAAAGAAAAGGGGGGGGTGTTGAGGGGAGCAGGGAGTGTTAAGGGGAGCAGGGACTGGTGCCATCCAGAATGCCTAAGAGTTCCCCTGCCCCATTGTGGAAGGTCGACAATGGTACAACCGAGCCACCTTGACCTCCCCCCCCAATGAGGAGGGATATGTGGTACAGCCCAGCCACCTTTGCCCTTCTAGGGAGGGGCAACCTTGAACTTCTCCCCACCCGCATGAGGAGGGATATCCGCTTGGGTGGGGAGGGGCCAGGCTTTGTGTGGAGACCTTTCCAATTTGTGCATCAATTCCAACTAAGGTGATAGGTAAATTCAAATACTGGTCTGTAACCCTATTGGCTACCTGCGTGTGGCTGGACCTGGTAATGGTCCCTCTGTGTATGTGACGATCCCATTGGCCACCTGTGTGGCCAGGTTCGACCGCATGGGTTTTGCCCTTAAAAACCCTGTATGAGAGCCACTCAGGGTCACAGTGTCAGCTCCCGAGTCTGCACTGTGTCTCTGGCCAGTCAGTTCACCATCTATTTCCCCAATAAATTCACCTTTTTATTAAAAAAAATGGGCCAAAGACTTTTAAAGAGAGTCTTCTCTAAAGAAGAAACAAAAATGGCCCATAGACACATGACATCATCTGTCAACAGCTGCTCAACATCTCTGGTCATAAAAGAAATGCAAATCAAAACAACTCAAAGATTCCACCTCATTCCAGTTAGAATGGCCAGGATCAGGAAATCTAATAACAACAGATGCTGGAGAGGATGTGGCCAGAAGGCATCACTACTTCACTGTTGGTGGAAGTGCAAACTCATTCAACCACTATGGAAAGCTGTATGGCAGTGCCTCAAAAGGCTAAACATAGATCTCCCCTATGACCCAGCAATTCCACTACTTGGCATTTACCCAATCATCCAGAAACAAGGGCATACTAAATCCACCAACACAACAATGTTCATTGCAGCACTATTTACCATAGCAAAGATATGGAACCAACCTCAGTTGATGAGTGGATCAACAAGATGTGGTATTTGTACACAATGGAATTCTATGCTGCTGTCAAAAAGAATGATATTGCTCCATTTGTTAGGAAATGGAAAGACTTAGAAAAGATCATATTAAGTGAAGTAAGCCAGACTCAAAGGAACTGAAGCTCAATGGTTTCCCTCATTTGTCATAATCAGTAGAAACCTTGGGTTCTCCTAGCAGAGATTTGCAATAGAGCAAAACCTTGATACAAAAGACCATATAGTATGATGTTAATTGAAAGGACCTCCAGGATATTGAAACAAAAGCCATATAATGAATGATTGTTGTCCTTAATGTACTATGTTATCTCTCATCTCTTTTGCTGTCCCTTGGTTATATCATATTGTTACAGTATCTCACTTTGTTATCTGATATATTGGATATATTTGTATTTGGTTATTTGAAATTGGATAGGGAAGGGGGAAAACCACGATGGGGGGTGAGGTGGGGGGGGATAATGGGTACCAAGACATATGAAAGGGTATCAATGTATGTGAATTAATGCACCTTCTATCTAGTAAATATCATGTAACCCTTTTATTAATTACAATAAAAAATATTAAAAAAAACTGAAGGTAAAATACAGAGAAAGAGACACTTTCCTAATGTTATTTTAGTAGGTGATGGCACTCCATTTTAAACACAGGGAGTTTAGCTTGAGAGATGAGAATGTGACCCAGTAGGTTAATTTTAAGCACATTAAATACTTTTCATTAATCAGATTAACCCATCCACATTAATCTTAGCTAACTTGAAAAGCTCATTATGTTGCCATGAATAGCATTTAAAGATGGTTTCTCCATCCACACTCAATCTCACAAGCCCTATGTGTTTTCTTCTGAGTGATTATATATCATAACCATTACAGCCAGAGCAATTATCAAGTTGCAATCTGTACATCCATGTACTGCTCAGCAAACCCATTCACAAGGAACTGGACCCATGCTGCTTTCTCTGATGTCTAGTGTTCCACTTTGCCTACAAAGATTTTGTTTGCCTCTGCCTTTTTATCTGAGAAAAATCACATTTATTTGAGTTAGAAATGTGAATTTGTCAAGCTGCAATCAGCCAGTAAGTCTGATGGTTTTATTTTTTAGTATTAATTGAAGGAAAACTCCAACATGATCCTTCTTTATTTCATCTGCAGAAAGGTCAGAATACTCATGGAAAATCCAAAATAAGAAGTAACAAAATCTCTGGCTCATTTTAGGATGATATTATGGCAAAATGTTTTATTTTTCCAGTCTCTGAGTCGGAAGCGAGAAGTTCACTCTAATATCTAAGGATTATATTCTCTAAACCAATGTTGAGAACCCTGAGTTGAGATTGTTTCAATCAGAGCCTTATTTCTATAATGAGGATTTTGTAGGCAATGTTTATTTGGGATAATCTGCTTTCAGTTCATTAGGAACAGTCATTTATCTAGGTACAAATAAATAGTCACGAATAACTTTAGTGAAAGTTTAAAAATGAGCCATTGATGTTTAGAAAATATGTTTAGGTAAATATGTTAGAGGAAATTATTACAGATTCTTTGTCTACTTTTTTTTTACAGATTCTTTATTAGGAGGAACTAGTAAAAAAAAAAAAGTCTTCCTAATTACTTAGTATTTTGAACCCAGGACTCATGGCTTCCTGTGTATGCATTTGGAACTAGTGAGATAATTAGTGAGTCAATGAGGAGTATTTGAATAAAGGTTACTTTACTCTGTGGAAGAGTTGACCACTTAAATTGTCTGTATGCTTGCCTAATGCTCCAAGCATTGTTTCTATTTTGATTAATCCACTGTACATATTAATTTAAAACAAACAATTTCAAGTATGTCTATCAGAAAATAGAATTCATTTATAAAGCAATTGAGGAACCTACTAAGCAAGGTTTCAAAGGGCATGCTTTTCATTCTCAATTTCTGTCCTGATTTTAGTAAGCTTAGCTTGGAAGCCTTTCATAAACTGTTTACCAACTGGTGCTTTATTGCATTTCTCAAACGTAAAGTTTATTAGAGAGTGAACAAACTACACCGTTTAAAACTATCCTCTTTGTATTTTTTCCTTTTACTCCTGAGATTTAATGTTTTATCTCTCAGCCTATTTCTCTCATAAAGAGAACCATCTGTTTGGTCAAGGAGTCACTGCCTGTTTGTGCCAACATTGCTCTTTCAAATGGACTGCCAGGAAACAAAGTTTAATTGCATGCATTGTGGGGAACTGTCTGTACCAGGAAAATGATGATCTGGGCCATTAGTGACATTTTATTCTGAGTAGAAACAATATGTTTCCCCCAAAGGGTACAAGAAAGAAAAAAAAAACTCTACTCCACCATGGAAATCATCCAAGTTGATCCGTTGTGATCATTTTTCTTCATTGTAGGCGTGAGTATTTCTTTGAATGCAGTTTGCAAGCTAAAATTTCAGGTATCCCAACTTATAAGCAATTTCATCTCAGGAATTCTCTTTAACCAATGACAAAATGATGGATACTCACCAAGGGACCTGGAGGTCCATCTTGACCTGCAGCTCCGGGAAGACCTTGTTCTCCCTACAGGAATGAAAAAAAAATATCTTTTTTAATTAAGAACAGAGTATTCATTTTGATAATTCATAATGAAAGGAACAAACAGCATCTACTAATTTATACAAGCTTGACAATATACATGTGTAAGGAATTGGGAATTTGTGTGTGTGTGTGTGTGTGTGTGTGTGTGTGTGTGTGTGTGTGTGCACGCGTGCCAGTCTAGGGCTCAAACTCTGGGTCTGGGTCTAGGCTCTGTCACTGACTTTTATTTTCAAGGCCAGTGTTATACCACTTGAGCCACAGCTCCACTTCCAGCTTCTCTGGTGAATTGTGTGTGTGTGTGTGTGTGTGTGTGTATGTGTGTGTGTGTGTGTGTGTGTGTGTGTGTGTGAGAGAGAGAGAGTCTCACAGACTTTCCTGCCCAGGGTAGCTGTGAATTGTGATCCTCAGATCTCAGCTTCTTGAATAGCCAGGATTACAGGTGGGGAGCTACCATCTCGTAGCTTTCAGTGTTGTATCTTTTAACTGTGTGAATAAGTCTCTGTACATACACATGCAGGTAGACAGGCATGTATACAAATTGCATCTTTGAGATGTTACACTTACTTGTCTATTCTGCTTTTCCAAGTTCATGTTTTACCATCAACCCATGAAACAGATGTCACACTTAAACATTGTCAGAGCATCTGACATCATTACCCATGATGTACTGAATTCTCCTCCATCATCCTTCCTACCCACTTAGAAACTCATTGCATCATGACCACGATGAACAAGATGGGCATGAACATGATGGAAAAAGTTCATATAACATTTCTATTATATTCCAAATAGCATCTTTTTGTGGAGGTGCTCACCACGGGCCCAGGAATGCCGCGCAGGCCTTCGGGTCCAGGCTTTCCAGAAGGGCCTTGAGGACCCACTGGACCAGTTTTCCCAGGGGGACCTTCAGCACCTGCTTCTCCCTGGTGAAAAAGAAAACGTGAACAGAGACATGGTGAGATAAAGTAATCTCGGCATTATGATTTGTGGATGCCATGCATGCCAATGTTCCGTCAGAATGCAGACATCCTTTACCTTGGCACCTTTTTCTCCCTGTCGTCCCTCTGCGCCTGCAGGACCAGGAGGACCCTAGGAATACAAAGGTACATTTTACTAGGTGCCAACCCAGGAAATGAATGCCATTGAGGACTGGGTTACAAATACAGTCCCCTTACTTGTCAATTACTCCTGCTTGTGGTTTTATTGCTGCTAGATCTACAATAATTTCCTTCAGACAAAGGATAAACCAATGCAACAGTGATACTCACAAGGCAATATGTTGGAAATGATCTTTACAACTTGAGGGGAGGGAGAAGAGGAGAGAAATGAGGGATAGGGTAAAAGTGTTCAACAAGAAATGTGCTCATTACCTTACATATGTAACTGTAAGCCCTCTGTACTTCACCTTGACAATAAAATTAAATACAAAAAATAAAAATGGCATCTTTCATTTGTGGTAGATAAAATGTGCCTATAAATCTATATGTAGATATGCCAGGTATAGAAGTGCTCACCTAGTATCATTTCTGAGAAATACCAGGTCAAAGCCTCCCACCAAAAATATCAGGAAAAGGGTATGTGCAAGAAGGAGTGTTGGGCCAAGAAAAGAGGGATACATGAATGAGGGAGAGGAAGGGAAGGAAAAGTGCAATGGGGAAGTCATTGTATCTACTACAAAATTAAGAAAAGTAAGAGAAAAGGAGAGTCAAAGGGAGATGAAATGATGAAGCCATTGACACTCATCAAGAAGCACTGCATTCATAAGCTGCTTTGTTATATGGCACCTTCCTTGTGCAACTACTTAAAGATAATAAATAACAGAGGAAAGATATGCATGATAAAAAAAGAAAAGTAGCAAAGCACAGGGTTGGTACTAATCAACCTGCATTGTGTATGTGATGTGTTGTATTCAGGTTTGTTGAACTGACACTCCTTCACAGAACTACTTCAAGAGAATAAAATAAACAAAACCTAACCTACCAGGTTCAATATCACACTATTGTTTACTTTTTGGTGAAGCTTGGGTTTGAATTCAGTTCCTCAAGTTTGCTAGCCTGATGTTTGCTAGACTCATAACACTGAGATAGCCCCTGAAATTATTTTTAATGGTTAATTTAAGGAAAGGATATTGATTCATGCCAGACATGTACAGGACTGCCAACTGCCTAAGGTGTCATCTCTCTATTTGAGGTTTCCAGTTGGCAGGAACACAGACATCTTCCTTCATGTACAGATTACTTTCTATGAAAAGAGTCTCATGGACTTCTCTGCCTTTTCTGGCCTGAATTTATGATCTTCTAAATTTCAACCACTTGTTTAGTTTTGGATGGCAGCACATGACTCTGAACCCACCTATGAGTTGTAAAGCAAGTCTCATATCTCATAAACTTTTCTGCCTTTCTGCCTTGAAAAAAGGAAATAGTTCATGCTGGCCTTCAACTACAGTCCTCCCATTCTTGGCCTCCTAAGTAGCTTGTATTAAAAACAAAAGCTACTAACACCTGGCTCTCAGAACCACTTTTAGGTACAAGCTTTCACTTAGAATACTAAAAAGACAGAGTACAGAATTTATTAGATTAGAGATAATCATATAATGTCAATGTAAGCCAACACAAAACAAAGTTTAAAACATACTAATGAATTAAAATACTTCCTATGAGTATAAATACTGAGCTATTATTTGTTATGTAAAACTAGAAACTACTAGAAACCAACTGAATATATAAAATTTTACTTCAATCACGTATTTGTTTTAGGAGTAGCCCCTTATCTAAGAAGATCTATAAGCCCAGCACTGTGGCTCACACCTGTAATACTCGCTACTCAGGAGGATGAGATCTGAGGATCATAGTTCAAAGCCAGCCAGAGCACTACAGACTGTGAGACTCTTATCTCCAATTAACCACTAGAAAATTGGAAGTGGGGCTGTGGCTTCAAGGGTATGGTGTTATCCTTGAGCTGAAGAGCTCAGGGATAGTGCCCAGGCCCAGCGATCAAGCCCCACAACCTACAAAAAAGAAGAAGATCTATATGTTTATTCTTAAGGGATAATGTTGGAGCTAAAGCAAATAGAATTTACAATTATGATAGCCAACATATCTATTCTTTTTCTGTGGAACTATGTAGCTCACAAATATAATTAATAGAAAAATTACCACTTTTTAATCCTAGTATTAGAGTAAGGATATTGAACAACAAAATACTCTTTCCACTTAAGATATAACATATAAGCTTAAGTTCTGAGACACTAACTAGAAAATTAACCATTTCAAATAAATGGCATTTAATTGTCCCCCTACTTCTTCTTGTACCCCATCTTCTTATTCTCAAAGTCATTAACTAAAATTGGGATTGGGGGATGAAAGGAATAAAAATATGTCACTTGGTGAGACAAAGTTGAGGAAAGTGTCATATTTTAGGTGTTCCCCTTATATTCTACTGGTGAGTACAATGCAGACTTTCACATTTGTTTTTAAATTCATGCTTGAAATGAGTATCAAGAATCTCATCAAAGATGGAGAATTCTCTGAACTTTTTTTTATTTTAGCAGACTTATGAAGACATCATTAGCAATTACTTTATTTTCTGTACCAAAATTTATTGAGCCTTAATCCCAAAGTATAAAAGTACAAATTCCATAAAGAACAAATTCATAAAGGTGGTACCAATATGTTGGACAAAATAGACACATACAAACTCTTTATGGCTGGGTGTGTAGCCTTGTGGTAGAGAGCTTGCCTAGCATGCATGAAGCCCTGGGCTCAATTCCTTGGTACCACATAGACAGAAAAGGCCATAAATGGTGCTGTGATTCAAATGGTAGAGCCCTAGACTTGAAAAAGCTCCAGGACAATGCCCAGGCTCTGAGGTCAAGCCCCAGGAATAGACAAAATAAGGTCTTTATAAACTCTGTACTGTACTATTCATGTAAAATGATTTCTGTACTGAAATATAAATTTTGAATTTTTCTGGTAGTAAAATGTTGGCCATAAAAATATTTTAAAATGCAAGGTAAATAAAACCATTACTGTGTCTACTATTTGGGAAATAGAAATAATAAAATTTCATAAAAGAATAGGTTATTATTCATTAAAGATGATACTTTAAAATATTGAAATAGGTGTCTGTTGTTTTGAACTTAAACATATAAACTTTATAGTGTAAGATTTACAAATATCTCGTGTTCAAAAAACAAGCCATATACTAACTAAAAACAGGTGAAAAAAATAAACACCTTTCACACCAAGAGAAAAACAATCTGAGTGGGAAGTCCTAAGATAAATTTGACACAACAGAACTATAGCATTCCATAAATCTGTAATGAAAATAAAGAGGTTCATCATTTCAAAAAGCTGTCATGCAGAGAATCCTTATTAAATGACTTCTGTATTCATATTTTCATATTTTCATTTTAAGATTTATTCCTTATATATTTTACCCTGATGGTAGGTTTTTATTTCAACTAAGATTAAAGTAGAAACACTTTCTCTAGGAGGGTTGAAAATTACTTTTGCCAAATCCTAGTGTCTTATATTGTTAAATATGTCTTGAAAAGGTAGACATTGTAACCATTTAAAATATATTTATACATTGCTACTGTAAAGGTATGTATAGAGGGGTTATAGTTATTTGAGTCAGGTAATGACTACATCTCTTTTTGAGTAGTTTCACTCCTTCCCACTATCTCTCTCTCACACATTTTTCCCACCCATCTCCTTCCCAATTTTATAGTTCATTTTCAACATAATACTCACCCACTGTCTCACTTTGTACATCGCTTAGCCTCCCAGACAGATATATTTACAAACAAGGCAAAAGGTATAGAAAACAAAAGCAGCAACAAAGGAAAAAAAACCCTCTTGTTTCCATTTCTTGGAGTTCATTTGAGTAATATTATTTTATATGGTCATATGTACATAGCTATTGAGACTTTTTTATTCTCTCTTAAGGTATCTACCTTTGTTCTCACTGTATGAATGTCTAAAGACCTTTTGTATTGTTTTTCTTTTACTACCTAATGTGTTTACTTTTAGATTTCTAGGCACAGTCTAGTTACCATGAATGGATCAAAAAAATGTGATGATTTAGGGTATTAAGGTCATGACGGTTCCATCTTATAAATGATTAATACTAATTATATAAGACAAGTGGTCTCTGTCTTCTCCTCCTCCTCCTCCTCCTCCTCCTCCTCCTCCTCCTCCTCCTCCTCTTCCTCCATCCTCCTCCTCCTTCTTCTCCTCCTCCTCTTCCTCCTTCTCTTCATTCCTCTCCCTTTCTTCTACTTCTTCCTCCTTTCTCCCTTCAGCTGTTCCTCTCTTTCTTTATTCTCTCAATATTCCTGATCTCTCTACCTCTCTCTCATCCCACCTTCTTCTCTTTGTTTTCCATTCTAGTTACTATCAGAGAAGATGTTTCTAAACATAAATATGTTTATCTAAAGACAAATGCTTCCAAGATAAATAAATATCTAATATTTCTACTATGCTTAATATGCAATACAATTATTCATTATTCTATTCATGCCCCAAAACATCTGAAAATATTACTTGTACTCCAGAAATATGCTGTGCATGAAAATAACAAACAAATAAAATTTGTAACCCATGCTTGTATTTGTAACTTCATGCCTATATTGTAGTCACTCAGGGAACTGAGATATGAGGATCACAGTTCAAAACCAGATAGGGCAGAAACTACCAAGAGATGCTTATTCACAGTTAAACACCAAAAAGCTAGAAGTAGAGCTATATCTCATGTGGTAGCATAGGCCTTGAATACAAAAGATCAGGGATAGTGCCCAGGCAGCACTGAATTCAAATTGCAGAAACAGTAAAAAAAGTAAAGAAATAAAGAGCTGGGTGCTGTGGCTCACACCTGTAATCCTAGCTACTGAGGAGGCTGAGATCTTGAGGATCAAGGTTCAAAGCCAGCCCGGAACTAAAGTCCTGGAGGCTCTTATGTCCAGGAGACTCTTATCTCCAATTAATCACTAGAAAACTGGAAGTGTGGCTGTAGATTAGGGTTAGGGCCATAGCCTTGAGCTGAAGAGCTTAGGGTAGGCATCCAGGCCCAGAATTCAAGCCACATGACCAACAAAAAGAAAGAAGGAGGAGGAGGAGGAGGAGGAGGAGGAGGAGGAGGAGGAGGAGGAGGAGGAGGAGGAGAAAAGGAAGAAAGAAAAAGCAAAAACAGAGAGAAAATATTTAAAGTGTAGAAAGTTTTAAAAATGTGGTAAGAAACATAAGACATTATAAAATATACGAAGATGACCCAGTTTGACAGTGAGAAGGCTTTCTTAAAATTCTAATTTCTAATCTGAATTCTATCATGTGGATAGACTAGAAAGGAATACAAAATTTCAACTTCTGACTATCCACAGCCAAGTCCAAAGACATAAGTGCAAAATTACTCAAAATAAGTGGTTCAAGCAGGCTCCTAACTTAGATTCCATGCTTGCTCCAAGGGAAATACAGGTAGATTAGAGTATATGCTGCTGTGCTGGCTTAACAGTGGAAAAGGAAGGAGGAAAATAAAAAGAATTGGAGAATTGAGAATGACATTGCTTTCAAAATATTGATAGAAGAAGCTAAATTTAGTAGAATGTCCAAGTCAATTATAAACTCTTTTTTTTTTTTTATCAATACAGGGTATTTTTTGTAGTCCCGGGGCTTGAACTCAGGGGCTGGGCACTGTCCTTGAGCTTTCTCAATGGTAGTGTTCTACCACTTGAGACACGGCACCATTTCTGGCTTTTTCTATGTATGTGGTACCAAGGAGTCAAATCCAGGACGATTGAAAGGAGACAAATCCAGGACTTTGTGAATGTTAAACAACCATTCTACCACTAGGCCAAACTCCTGGTCCTACAAGGTATTTTATGCTTACCTACTTATCCAATGTTGGTGTTTGTCAGGGGCTTGAAAGCAAATGTCCTAGTTTGAAATTTGAGTTCACAGGAAACAGACTAGAACATTTACAACAACAATTCTATGTGTGCACAAACTGTGAGTGTACATGTATTTGAAATATATGTGAGGTCCCTCTTTTTATACATATTATACATCATGTTTGCATATGTTATACATTATATATGCTAAAGATTCATTTTTTGGATTTAATATCGTACACTTTAATTTTTCTTTTTGCCAGTCCTGGGCTTGAGCTCAGGGCCTGAGCACTGTCCTTGGGCTTTGTCAAGGCTAGAGTTCTCCCACTTGAGCCTCAGCACCACTTCTGGCTTTTTTCTATGTATATGGTACCAAGGAATCAAACTGGGCCTTTGTGCATGCTAGGCAAGCACTCTACCACTGTCCCAAACTCCCGGTCCCCCTTTTAATTTTTATCATGAACATCATTTGGTAATAGAAACTAGACTCAAATTCCATTATTTATACTTTTATAGGCTGTGCTGCTAAAATTAGTTTAGTTACTTTTAGAGATTTTTTTTTCATAAAATGACAGAAGAGTAGGAACTATGATAACTTGATTGTTGAAAATGGCTCACTGATATAAGCAACAGAGTCTTCCAGATCCTTAAGGAAATATATATTTAACCTGAAATGTTAATAAATGCATGACCTAAGGAACATGTTCTACAAACAATTTGATTTTTCTATTTGTTCAATTACCATTGAAATGTGGTTTCTTAATATCACTGCCATTCCTGCATGCTGATCAATACTCTATTAGGAAGTCTTGTTATTCATTTGTAAGATTTACTCACAGAACAGTGATACCATGTTGAACATATTTCTAGGCATGGTTTACATGACATGTTAAAGCAAACTATTGTGCCCTCCTTTCTCTGTTATCTTTGATGGAAAGAAAGTAAGGATGGTATAAAGATAATTTCCACAAACAATATAGAAAACTCAGTTTTACAGTGAACTAAAGGTATAAATGAATATTAAGACTTTTTTTTCCTTCTGAATCTGGAGTTTAAATTTAGGACTTTGTGTGTTCTTGCTTAGCTTGTTTGTTCACAGCTGGCACTCGCCCACTTGAACCACACCTCTAGTCCCTACAATTTTACATTTAGCCAAATTGTAAATTTCTAATTTGGTTATTACAGTTCTTGTATAACAGCACGTGCTTTTCATAAAGTGTTTTTAAATGTACTACCACATTAGACATGGCAGGTGGCAAGCAGACTGAATCTAATCGTTTATGGGATAGATCAGAATTTAAGTTGCATTTACAGAATTAACTCGGCACAACTCTGCACTACTTGATTATATGCTCACATTCACCCAACAAATGACAGTGGGACTTTAGAATTACACCATACTTTTATGTTCCCAAACATTTCCTCTCTGTGACTCTCAGTTTAATTACTTTCTTTCCCTGTTGTTCCTAAATTGCTGTTGTTTGGCAAGTCTATTTCTGTTAAAAAAGAAAATGCAATTTCTATCAATGTAAGTGCTCCCACTTTAGCGATAGTATTCCTGGGTAATATGTTTCCTTTGTAATATGTTACACAAATTTACATCTAGGAATATACTTTGTATATATAACTGACCTTGTTAACAGATTTTACACTATCTTCCTTTATTATGAAGATACATTTAATTACCATCTTAACAATATTTTATATATTCATTGGCCCAGTTCAGCAGTGATCATTATAAAACTAAAATAAAGTAAACTTCAACAATAGAATTTTCATTGGCAAATGTTACTAAAAATTTATTGCTAATAAGCTTTCCTTTAACTTATATACCTGGAAAACAGGCAGAAAATGTTTTAATGTTGATTATAACATGCACACGATTTTATTTGTTAACATGTATATTTGAAACTTTACAACAGTTTCAAGAATTGCAATCCACTTTATGTTGCTGACAAATGTAGGCATTTGGCTTACATTTTCTTGTACTTTAGCTTATCTGTTTGGATGGGGGAACACAGAAAGGGTGGGATAAAGGCTGAAGACATGCATTCCTTCTACTTCTTACTGTAATAATGAAATGGCTCCAGTGTGTTCATTCAGTTTCAGAAGTGCTTTAACATGTTTTGGGAGACACTGTAGGATATCATTCTGCATGTCACAACTTGCTGCCTACAGCTTACATATGTAACACATGTGGCAACACACATTGGCTAAGAAGCAGATGTTTCAAAGGAAGGATTCAAGAGACTTACTCTTTTTCCAGGAGGACCTGGTGGACCAGCCTCACCAGAAGGACCGGGAGGACCCTACAGAAAATACACATGTAAAGTGAAATCTTCTTTGAAACACGGCCCACTTAAGTTCTCAACCTCTCAGCCAAAATGAACTCTTCCTCATTTCAACACATCCATCTTTCCTAAAACACAAACTACTACTGACAACACCATTTCTGGCGTTTTTCTATATGTGGTACGGAGGAATCGAACCCGGGTCTTCATGCATGCTAGGCAAGCACTTTAACCACTAGGCCAAACTCCCCGCCCCAAAGCTGACCTTTTATAAAGTGTTCATTTTTACTCCACTAGCATCTGGCACATACATCTATTAACAGAAATTTACAACTGGCAATAATTCTAACAACATAAAAATTAGTGAAACCATGCACATATTGTCCCTAAATTTCTACCTGTAAAACACAGACATTTTTATACTGAAGTGATTGACCTACATCTTGACCTGCTAATATCCAGTCCAGATTTGTTAGGAATAGAGTTCTACTTGTTTCCTACTTAAGTGAATGCCTTCCTCTACTTTCTTCCTAAATAGACGATAGGTCCAAATTACACATTCTGTGGGAGATGAGTTTTCAACAGAAATTCAAACATTTTTGACAATTCTCTTAGAAAAATCGTAAACACATTGAACTCTGCTTTTGAAAAGCTGAGTGCTTCTGATTATTTCCTAAAAAGACAGCAACAGCAAAAAAAAAGACAAATAAAAAACAACTCAAGACTAGTTGAAAATGGGAAAAATAAGTGTTGTTGCTCACCGGCTGCCCCGGATCTCCATCTTCTCCCTTGTCACCTCCAACACCATCTTGACCCTAGAATAAATTGGCAATCAAAAATCAACCCAGATATTTCTCATTCTTTTCTTCCCCCTGGGGGCTGGGGGGGGGTGGGGGAAGCTCTCCTAGACTAAGTGCATTCTTGAGATAAAGTTTTATCAGATGGACAAATAAAATTACTATCCTTTATATTTCTTCAGGATTGTAGTGCCTCTCATTCTCCATACAGATTTGTGAAACTGATTTTCCAATCAAAATGGAAAGCACATGAGACTCTTGACTCAAAGAAAGGAAAAAAGAAAGATGTGATTTGTGTCTGTCCTCTTACCACTAACAGATAAGATGCAGTTGGAGAAAGAGTTTATATTACAAGAGACAAAAAGGGAGATCCCACAACTTTAAAACAGCACTAGCTCTCCTCAGAATTATTTGTACTGTTAAAAAGGAGAGGGAAACTAAGAAAAATAAAGACTTTCATTCTGTAATTTATTCTACATCGAATAGCCTCCAATGATATGGATGTTTTCATAGTTATGATTTCTGTTTGCTTCATTTGCCTTTCTGTGTTTCACTGAGAAGGGATTTTTTTCTTTATCTATTACCTGGAGCTAGAATGGGAAACCACCACCGAGACCATCCCTTTACATTTCCATGGGATACTCACGGCAGGACCAGGCTCTCCAGGAGGGCCAGGGTCTCCAGGAAAACCAACTGGACCCTAGAATGAGGTGTGGAGAGAAAAAAAACAAGCGCAAGGTGATTTTCTTCATAACGTTAACCTGTCTTGAAAAAGCAGGCATTAAAAAGCGGGGTAAGCATTACTGGTTTTCATTGGAAGGAGCATTGCTTCAAAGTGAAACCAGTTAAGAGTGGTTGTGAAGATAGGAAAGGATAAAAATTCAATGTCAGCGACTAGGTGCTGGAGTCTTAAATGTCTACTCTTTTCAGAAAAAGTTTCACTGAAAATTTGGAGACTCAACTCACCGGGTTTCCCTTGGGACCGTCGTCACCTGGTGGCCCCTTAGCACCTGGAGGCCCAGCAGCACCTGGTGGGCCAGCTTCTCCCTTCTCTCCTCGTTCTCCTTTGGGACCCTGCAAGAAAAGAATTTACTTTGAAGGTGCTCCATCCTACGTTCCCCACACCACTTCCTCCCCACCTTGGTGGGACTGAGGTTGGAACTCTAGGTTTTGTACAAGTCAATCTTTGAGTCCAAATTTTTAATATGAACACACACTATGCCAACTAATTCTTTACTGTAAGAACCTATGTTGAGCAGTATAAAATACCTACAATAATCCCAATGTAAATACACTTAATGCCAATAACCACCGTGTCTCCAAATATGACAATCAAAATGCCCCTGGATATGGCCAAGCCGTTACCAGGAGTTTGGGAGGGGCATAGGAGACTCAACTCTCGTTTAAGCCAATCTATGACAGAAATTATGACTATATTTATTTGATGCAGCAAATATTTTCAGTCTAAAAATAGTGAGTCCACCAATGAGAATGCAAATGGTAAACACCTTACAGTTTTAATGTTTTCATGTTTATAGTTTTGGGGCAAATGTGATCTTTTTTTTTTGAACTACATGTGATCAAGATATACAGAACAAATGCAGTTATTAAACCTCAAAATTCTGCACTTGCACTTGTGAATATTTTAATGATGGGAAAAGGAGACTATAAAACTCAAAACTAGGTAGTAAGCACAAGCTTCAAATGCTCTCAAGGCAATTCTTTGTAACAACTACCCTTCCATATTGACAGGAAGATAATACTTACGCCTGAACCTGCTTCACCAGGAGGCCCGGGATTTCCTGCTTCTCCAGGTTCACCCTAGGAAAGACAATGAATAAATAAATAAACCAAGGATTAGAACATATTGTACATCTCCACCAATACAATCAATTAATAAATTGTTTAAAAGGCATGGAAAAACTTGGGTAAGGAAAGGCAATTTTTGCCTCATTTACAACATACTTCTGTTTCTCAGGAGAGGAGACAGAATCAGTTGGGAGAATGCCACACAAATTATAGGTTCTTCAGTGTTCTCATTAATCGACGTTACCACCATATCATTATAGTAGATGTCTAAGTCCTTACTAACAAACTACATATTTTGCATCGTATAGACATTCATCTTATAACCAAGTGTATTGATCAAACTTTCCAAAGTTCTTGTTTTTATAAAAATATAAATTTGCCTCTTTTTTTTTTTTTGTTTTTTTGGTTTGGTTTGGTAGGTCATGGGACTTGAACTTGTCCTGGGCATTGTTCCTGAGGTCTTCAGCTCAAGGCTACCACCCTACCCTTGAGCCAAGCCCTACTTTCCATTTTCTAGAGATTAATTAGAGATAAAGTATGAGGTCCATTTGTGCCCAGACTGGCTTTGAACCTTGATCCTCAGATCTCAGCCTCCTTAGTAGCTACGATTACAGGTGTGAGCCACCACTCCTGGTGCCTCTTCTTTTAATAGCTAGAGTATTAACATTCTGGTAGAATGGGCTTAGTGGGAATGTAAAGGAAGACATTGAGGAAAAAATATGAGAGCTAAAAGTTACTTAGGTGAAAATTAAAATAATAAAATTTGAGTAATATATGTTATACATTTGATAGCTTTTATGATCTCATTGTTTATCTGGTGAGGATTATATGTTAGATCAGTTGACTAATAAATCTACTAGACTAAGATGTCTTAGTGACAAAAGTCCATTGTTACTACATCACACTTATTGTATGAAAGTAGGACTTTCTCAGATGACCATTTAGTGAGGTCAAGCAATACATTCTTATTGTGCATTTCTTCTCACTACCATTGGCTGGACATTCTAGAATCGGTAATCCTAGCATATAAGAAAATCAAGGACTGAATTTTTGATATTTTTTAACTTCAACATTTCTAATATTCTCATCCCAAATTTTTCCTAAATGGGGATTTGAAATTTATCATATCATATATGGTATAATAACTGTATATAAAACATCTTCTTCTTTGAGAATAACCACATTTTAATTTTTTACATTATCTTTCATTATCTATACCACAATAGAAGACTTTCCAGGAATTTGTTAGTAGTATAAATGGGTTTGAATCTGGCCTCTTATAAGATAAATGGGAAATATTTCCATTATTTTTATATAGAAATTTATGAGTAAAATGTTGCCAATACATTATTTATAAAGAAAGTAATCATTCTGTCTCAAATAATGGAATATAAGTAACATTTTATGAGCAACATTTTTTGAAATAACTAGTTTTCAATTCAAGTCAATTGTAAAACATCCATGTTACACAGTTTATATACAGAGTCCATAATTTTTTTATTTAGAAAGACAGGGAACTTACAGAACATGTACAAAGTATTTTCTATGTACATATGATCTCATGGTATTATCAAAGAAAGTTAAAACTAAAGGCAAAAGTGTTAAAATATTTTTAGGCAGCCTCTAAATGGTTGTTCTTCATCTTGAAAATTCTAAGTTAAAATTATATTCAGAAAATATTACTTTGATATGTTCAATTAAAGGGTAGATGGTGAAGCAGTATGTCTAAAAATAGTCAAAATTTAAAAATAGATTTTGAATACTACAAAATCTCACCATTTTACAGGCCCACAGCAAGGTGTGAGCTTGAATGTTTCCACATCCATCCCAAGGTTTATTGTTTTCTGTTTCCATATCTTGGAGTTCTTTTCAATTAGCCTTATCCTATATGGCCATATGCACATAGCTTTTGGATATTGCACTGCTTTGCTAGGAAAATCCTAGATGTATACTAATTATTACAATGGGGGAAAACATTTGCATTTTGTTTTTGTGTTTGAGTTGTAAATATTCTTTATATGATTTGAATACTAATAATTTATGATTAAAACTTCATGATTTCAAAATATTTTCTCTAGTGGTGTCATAATTTATGTAAAACACTTAAAAAACAAAATGAGTATTAAATACTTAGTATTAGAAATTGAAGAACAATGTGTTAATGTCCTTTTTCAAAAAGACTTGGAAAAACTACATTATGGATATTAGAAACAAACATTCATAATATAAATAGCAATAATTGAAGACACTAAAGTAGACATTTTCTCAAAGCTTTAGAAAGTATGTAGGGCAGAACAGCAAGTAAAGAAAACAATGCAACAAAACTATATTATGTAAATTAAGACTGTTTACATAGGCTCATATTTAAATAAAAAATGAGAAATGTATAATCTCCTTGATACTACATTTACTTTTTGTGCAAGTCCTGAGGACTTGAACTCAGGGTCTGGAGGTTATCTCTTTGCATTTTTGCTCAAGCTTAGTACTCTACCACTTGTACCACAGCTTCAGTTCTGGCTTTTTGGTAGTTAATTGGAGATAAGACTCTCAGCTTTTCCTCAGATCTCAATTTGTTGTGTAGATAGGATTATAGGCATGAGTCATTAGTCTAGGCTCAATCTTCTGAATAACAGTGCCAGATTGATCATATGATGGTACACTGGTAGGGGATATATAAGATTATGAAATCTTCACTACTTATCAATGATTTAAATTTATGCCATTATATAGTGTGCTTGATTAATTAAAGCTTCTTTCAGATGCAGCAGTAAATCATTTTGTATGTCTAGAATTATAACCATGGAATGAATATTAAACCAAGGTCTTGTTAGGTTTGTTTCAGGAAACTTATTGAAGTACAGAAGCCAGTTACAGCAAAGCACATTACAATGGAAAAAACTGAATATCTTTGTATAAAGGATACCATAACTAAAGATTTCTACTTTAGTAAAGGGAATAAATTTCCAAAATAGCAATTCAAACATACTTAATGAAGACCAAAGGAGATGAAGCAAATTACAAAATCTGTAGCAAATTATATTATTCATTTTCTTTTTCTTATTGTTGTTTTGAAGTACTCGTGTTTGAACTCAGGACCTTTCACTTACTGGGCAAATAGTCTGCATCCATCTCTTTTGGTTGTAATTATTTTTTTTCAGATGGGGTTTCATGACTTTCGCATGGGCTGGCCTCAGACAAAATAACCCTATGTCTGTCTCCTACCTTGGTTCACAGGCCCCCTACCGGAGGCCCAGCCTCCCCAAATTCTTAAAAGGAAATATGATTCAAGGTCTAATTCTTTCCTGTTTTCTGTCACATGGAAAATTGCAAAAGGAAGTGCAAAATCAAAACTGTTTTGTCCTGTAAGAAATTTCACACAACACTTTTTAAGGATGTAAGAGTCAAATCACCCACCTGACTGAATCATTTTCCCAAGATACAAAGTGAAGATAGTGTCACTTAACCAGATTTCAACCAGAATGAAATGAAATAGAACTTCCCTGAAGCATCAAACACCTGGCATCAGTCTTCTTCAAGTCTCACCAAAGTAAGAGCATAAAAATAAGCAAAGGAAGTACTTAAAACTACTCCCTAGACATTCAAAGTCTTTAGAGATGAGTAAAATGTGTGGAGACAGCTACTAAAATAGACTATTTCTCACAACTGTCTAGACAGAGTTGGAGCCAAGAGGAGCTGATGAAGGGAAGAGGAAATGGTGTGACATTGCCTTGATTTGCTGAAACAGCTGTATCGACAAAGACCTACTTAATGTTGACACCTGAGCCATTCTTCTTAAGACAACTGAGCTCCATGAAAAATGGTCTTAATCCTACTCTCAAGTACTAGAACAGTTTCAAGATACAACTTCCCACTTAAGATAATTTTAAAAATGAAACTGTCAAAGAAACAATTTCATCTACTCAAAACAAAAAGATCTCAGTATTTGCCAATTTTATAATTAAGAAACTAGCTTAAATAATCATATAGGCTTAATTATAATGATGTGAATATGTTAAGCCAAAATTAACATCAAAGTAACATATTATATTGTGTTTTTTGAAATTTAAATTCTTTAATTAAAATAAATGAAGTTAGCTGGGTGTCAGTGTAATGTAGAAGACTGACATCTTAGGATCATGTCTCAAATCTTTGAGAAACTTACCTCTGATTAACCTCCAACAAATCAGAAGCAGAACTGGGACTCAACTAATGGAGCATTAGGTCCTGAGTTCATGCCTCAGGAATGGCAAAAGTAAAATTTAAAAAAAAATGAATTTTAGAGCATGAAAAAATGCACTAAAATGTGCTGAAGGTAAAAAATCACTTTTAAGAAAGTTAGATAAGTCTAATTAGTAAATTTAGAAAAAAATGTCTCCTTCCATCTTAATGTTTGGCATTTAAGTCTTTACACCTTCAAAATTGACCATTTAGTTTTTAAATCAAGCAAGATATCTATGATGGTATTCTTGAAAATTCTATTAGGAAGTAAGCAGGATGCATAAATAAGTGGATCATTTTGACATTTCCACGAGAGGAAGACCAGATTTTTCTGAATGAACTCATGCTTGCCAAAAAAGTAAGAAATTCCAACACAGTTGCTATGATCCATGCCAAGTAGTTTCAGAAGTGCCAAAAATCAAGTGGCAATATTGGTAATGGAATTATAACTCAACATATGACAAAAGCAACGGTCCATTGTTCTGAGAGATGTTAGGACCTCCATCCCCCCTTTGAATCAGTTCTACCAAATTATATATTTTTCTACACTCAGTGCTAGTACTTAGAGGCACTGTATTCTCAGACATTGAAGGATTGGAATGGATTCCTGTTTATTCACATTCTAATTAGAAATATCAAAGCTTGTTGAGATGACTGGAAGTCTAACTCTCAGCTTTCTAATCTTCAAAAGTTCATAATGATGTTACCCTCCTCCTGAAGTAGATGCACTGCTTAAAAAAAAACTCCATGCATACCATTTAGTACAAAAAAAAAACAAAAATAAAAAGGATATCCCCTCAAATCATTTCAATTCTAGTGCAAACAACAGAATGGATGAGCTGTGAGTCTTAAGTATAAGTAAGATGCTTGGAACCACACTAATATTAGAAGCAAAACAGAATTTTCCTAGTCTTATTAAAAGCCCCTACTTTTTTTATGTTTCCTAGTGTATCATCCTTGAGTTCCTTACCTTCTGTCCAACACCACCAACGGAGCCAACAGACCCTGGAGGTCCTTGTGGTCCCTGAAGTGTAGAAAATAGAACATAGTTACCTTTATTTCTGTAGTGAAATATACCTAGTTGTTTCCCACAAATACAAATATGTGTATGTAAATTTGAGAAATGGTATAAAAGCAATGAATTATTATGTTCTCAAGTTTACTGGTGGTCAATGTTTGATTGCATTGCCTTTCAAATTAACTGGAACTATGAGCGTAAAATATGAGGTTTCCTGCATGCTCGGGATGTTACTCAGACTATAATTTGCACCTCTCTACCAATGTCATTCAGTGACACAGGATGCGTTTATAATAAATCAACATTGTGACTTCAGTTTTTAAAAAATTACAGAATCTATGTGAAAAGATCACTCCTTTAAAAGCTTTTAGTTTTTTAATTACTTCATGGGAAAGATACAAAAAAAATATTTTTAATTCAACTATTTCTAGGACTTTTTTTTTTTTTGCCAATCCTGGGTTTGAGCTCAGGGCCTGAGCACTGTCCTTGGACTTTCTCAAGGCTAGAGCTCTACCACTTGAGCCTCAGCACCATTTCTGGCTTGTTTCTATGTATGTGGCACCATGGAATCGAACCCAGGTCTTCGTGCATGCTACGCAAGCACTCTAACACTAAGCCAAACTCCCGGCCTTATTCCTAGGAATTTTGATTGAGTTTTGTCTTCCTGGAATTTAAATACAGGCATGAAAGAGCAATTAAAGCCAAGCCAAAAGAGACAGTGGCACAGACTCATTTATTATTATGCATACATGAAGTCAGAAGTAGAATAATCACCCAACTTAGAAATATCTTATTGATACTGCTTCTTCAAACTCTAAAACTCTGAATAATGTCAGACTGGGGCAATATCTTTTTAAATAATTGCAAATCCCCCAGACTGATAAGAAGTACAGTGAGTTACATATTACCTTAACATGTTTTGCTTTTTGGTTTTGTTTTGTTTTGTCAGTCATGAGGCTTGAACTCTGGGCCTGGGTGCCGTCCTGAGCTCTTCAGCTTAAGGCTACCGCCCTATCCCTTAAGCCACTGCACCACTCCTGGTTTAATGCCTCAGATCTCAGCCTCCTGAGTAGCTAGGATTATGGGCAGGAGCCACTGTGCCAAGCCTAATAAGTTTTATATGCTTCAAATACAGAAGGCAAGTTTTTGGATTAAAGCCTTAACAGAGATGTCATCTGTGAAGGAAGTTCAGACTATAGACCAAAGCTAGCACAGTTCAAGTAGTTATAAATCATTTCTTCATGTCACTATCAGAGATACTTGCTGAAGGAATTCAGCAATTGCTCAAATAGTTATTCCATGCAAGGTCCACACTAAGAATGCTTCTCTGAACAACATGATGCATTGTCATCCAAACAGTACAGGTAATATTGCTATTTTGCCAATGAAGCATGTCTACACTTGTATGACTAGCTCCTTAGAAGCCTGCAGAGCCCTGTAGAAAGAGATGGAGGGAGGAGATGATCTTTGAGTGTTCATCCACTTCTCACAATCAACAGTGCTGTAATTATCCCCTCCACACCTCAGAAAACATCTGCCCTGTTTAATACCAATACTTGAAAGAACTTCAGAAACGATTAGCAACTACTTCACAGTTCTTACATCAGCTCCATTTGGGCCTTGAGGGCCCCTCGGGCCAGGAGGACCAGGTGGGCCCTAGGAAAGATAAAAAAGATCACAAAGACATAACTCAGATGCATTTTTAAGATCTTCATTCCGTGTGGAAGTAAAATAGCAGTAGTTAAGACGGCAAATTCATAATCTATGAAGCATATCACTATGAAAGTCAATTTTGACAGAGAAAATCTTGTCTTACACACCATGGAAATTTGGAAATTTGCCTTTCAAAAGGGGAGGCAAAAAAAGCCTACTGATGATATAAGACTCAATGAACTTATAAGACAATAATCTGTTTTCTGTGTGTGTGTGTGTGTGTGTGTGTGTGTGTGTGTGTGTGTGTGTGTGTGTGAGAGAGAGAGAGAGAGAGAGAGAGAGAGAGAGAAAGAGTATCCTAGAGTTTGAACTCAGGGCCTGAGCACTGTCTCTGAGATTTTGTGCCCAAGCCGAGTCCCCTATAACTAGCAACACAGTTCTACTTGCAGCTTATTTTTTTTGCCAGTCCCAAGGCTTGAACTCAAGGCCTGAGCACTGTCTTCGGGCTTTCTCAAGTCTAGAGCTCTACCACTTAAGCCTCAGCACCACTTCTGGCTTTTTTCTATGTATGTGATACCAAGGAATTGAACCCGGTTCAAGTAGTAGGCAAGTACTCTACCAATAGGCCAAACTCCCAGCCTAACTTCCAGCTTCTTAGTGGTTATTTAAAGATGAGAATCTCATGGATTATCCTGCTCAGGCTGGCTTTGAACTGAAATCTTCAGATCTCAGCCTCCTAAATATCTAGGATTATAGGCCTGAGTCACTAGTGTCCAGTTACAAAGTTTTTTTTTTTATGTTCTATCAACATTCACTTTGGCAATTTTGATAGAGATCATCTATTCTTGTATAAATTCCTCAACAAAATCCAAATCTAAAGGCTGAAGACAGGGCAGGGGCAGCTGATTATGATAGCGCTGTCATAGAAATAAAAGCATCCATGGCATTATTTGAAGCATGTATGTATGGATGTATGTATGGATGTATGGATGGATGTATATAACATTACTCAGAAATAATAAACATATATAAATAGTTTCAATATTTAATATCTCCACACAAAGCTGGAGTAAGGTAAAAAATGGGGAGGGGTTGATACAAAGCCATCTTAATCTTTGGACTATTTATCTATATTGATAGTGTCTCTGGAAAATATGAGCAGTGTGAAAAGCCACTTACCATGGGGCCAACGTCACCATTTTCTCCTTTCTCACCAGGTGGGCCTGGAAGACCCTAAGAGAGTAGAAGAAAATTACTTGTAATTAAAAATGTGAGATATGCATGTCAGAAATCCTACTTGAGATACATAGATTGACAGAATTATGGTTTGAGGATATGTTAGTTGACAATTAATTTGGATCCATCTCAAAAAGTAAGTCAGCTGTAGTGAAACATACCTCTAAACTAATTAAAATATTGTATGGATTTATTAGGATGACAATAAGTAAATGCATAAATGGATCCTGAAATTTATGAAGATCTAGAAATTCAATTGTTTTTATAAATAAACTATAATGACATTGCTATAGTCATTGTCCAACTCTTCTCCCACCCACTTTGAACAGATGGCATTTCAAGAAGTAAGCAAAACTCTTCTGAAAAATAAATATTCAAATACAGTTGCAAGGCAAAAAAAAAAACTTGACGTGCTCTTCCTTGGAATCGTAAAGATTCACAAGATATAAAACTATGATTTTTCTGTTTCCTCTAGTTCTCCAACTCTGTTTTCTTTGTATCTAGTCACATGGGAATCGTGTGAGATGATGTGGGCTGGCATGTGCACAGCAGGCTGAACTTCTTAGCTGTGTATTCATAAGAAAGTCACTTTATTTATTCATGCTCACTACTCACTTGGTCTTCCTCATGCACAATTGTCTGTGTTTCCTCTTGTGTTTTCTATGTGATCTGTATCTATGTGATCTTATCCCTTCATTGGATACATAATCAGGTAATCAAGAGAAGGACATGGTAGTGGTTTTTAAGCATTTTTAAAAAATTGCTTGCAAATGACAGCAAGCCTTGCAAAACAAGCATTTCACACGTTTTTCGGAGCAGTACACTAGATTGCTTAATGGACAATTTGTAAAATGGTAAGTAATTGCTAATGTGGCATAAATGATATGCAGATACTGCATAAATGTTAAAATACATAACAGACATCATAGTGCATAATGTTTGTTTTACTCTTGCAGAAATCACCAGGTGGGTACAGAATAGCCAAATGGAAGGAGGGAAATCTAGATGTTTTCTGATTATTCAGGAATCAGAACACATTAAGTGCAAAAGCAACATGTAATGAGTACAGGTTCATGGCTGGAAAAGTCAGGGGAGGAGAGAAAGTGGGAGAAGGTGATATTGATCAAGATGCGTTGTAATGAAAATAAGCATGTTGAATTGAGGCCCCTTTTTTTCAATAACCTAAAGATAACATAGATAACTGGTCCCAAAATAATGGGGCCAGTGCCAGGTATATCTGAATAAAACCTTCCAAGCCTGTAGCATTTAATATTATTATTTTAATTTTAATTATTATTCTTTCCAAACCACCTCTATAAAGTATGCTAATTATTTTAATAGTAAGTTATTTTTTCAATCCTCAATTTACTGTTCTCTGCAAAACTACTTTCCCTATTACTGTTGACTAGCTGCTGTTCTGAGTTTGCCATTCCTCCAAATGCTTTTGAATTTTGTTGCATCTGAAGAAGTCCTACCTGCTCCTGATATGTTCCTAATAACTTAATTTTCAATTATCAAGGACCATAAGTTTATAATTCATTTTTGAAATAAAGCAGGAAGACAGATGTTACATGTACCCTAGAAACAAGAATGTGACCGACACATGTTCAGAGAAATTAATAAGACCTGATGTGGTATCAGAAACAATGTTGTAGACCTATGTATTCCTTGGATTAAATGATCTGCATACAATATACATGTATAGTAGATCTACTTCAGATGTCCATGTGTATGTACTATGGATGAGTATTGCTCTTTTACAAAGGATAGATTTGATGCATTTTACTACCACTAGGAAACCAGGTGTGAGGATTGTGTGAAAATGTTCAAACCAACTGTGCTATGAGCACCTTACCTGAAGACCAATGGGTCCAGGAGGGCCTGGGAAACCGCGAGCTCCTTCATCACCTTTTTGTCCAAACATGCCCTGTTGTCCTCTGGGACCTGGTTCACCATCGCCTCCCTGAAGAATAATAAGGAAACTTATCACATATGGAAAAGTCACTATGATATGCTATTATAAAAATGTGGCATTTTTGGTAAAAGGCGAGAGATTTATACAATCTGAAGAGAAAACAGGGTATAAAACATGGCATTTTTTAATGTACTCAAAGCCAATCTACTTGAGAAAGCCAAGTAAAAAACAGACTAAGTTTCTAGTACGTGCTACAAATTCTATCATTTCGTGCTTTGAAAACATTCTTTGGCCCTGTAATATAGTTGATTGTGATTTGTAAGCCAAGCAATTTTTTTAAAAAATAATTTTATATACAAAATATCATTCCGAGTTTAATTTCACATTTTTCTTCATATTATTGTGTTTATCAAATTTACTCGTATTATTTTTGTGTGGGTAGTTTATTAAATAATTTAAATAGGACTCATTGGTAAGCAGGTAAATGAAACAACTTCAGAGAAATGGACATGTTATATGATGGTTTATAAATGTATTCAAGAAGCTATAAGGACTTCTCTTTGTGGAATTAAGCAGAATGAATACTTACAGCAATTCCAGGGGCTCCCACAGGTCCCTGAAGACCTGGCGGACCAGGTGGGCCCTGTAATACAATAAATACCAGTATTTTATAAGTGAGGTCATAAAAAGTCTCAGCAAAATCAAACAACTCTTTCTTTCATCTTGACTCATTAACATCCACATATTCCGTTGGGAGAAAGGAACATTCACCAGCAGACTTTTCTAGTTGGAAAACCTTTGCAATGGACACTGTCTGAAATCATACACATATAATATACATAACTGCATTGATGTGCCAACACTAAGCAGCTTGAAGATTCACATTTGAAAATTTTCAAAATCTCAGACTTACTAATGACATAGGCATGCATCAGAAAGAGCACATGAAACACATTTGACCAGTATTTCTAAATGAATCTCAAGCTTCTAACCTGTCTATACCAGAAGTGAAATGTATGAAAATTAAGAATTTCTGTAATTGCACATATAAACTTAGTGTTATGTCTAAAGTCTACAGAATGACTTACTTTGAGAAATAATATACCAAAAGGCATCATAAATTAACTACGCATAAACATTTCTCTCAACTGCTTTTTTCTGACATTAATAACTGATCAAGCTCTATACAAATAGTCATTGCATTGGATTGCTCTTCATGATAGTTCCCTGTTTGAGTCAAGTATTTTTTTCTCTTTCTTTCTTCCTTTCTTTTTATTTTGTGGGTCATGGAGCTTGAACTCTGGGCCTGGGCGCTGTCCCTGTGTTCTTCAGCTCCTGAGTCACAGCCCCACTTTCCTTTTTCTAGTGATTAATTGGAGATCAGTCTCTTTTTCTTTAGTGCTGGGCTGTATTTGAACTGTGATTCTCACATCTCAGCCTCCTGAGTAGCTGGGATTACAGGTATGGGCCACTGTGCCTGCCTGGGTGCAGATTTTTTTTTTAAAGCAGGTGTCTATGGAACATGGAGAAGTACACAGAAGTCTTTCAGATTTCTGTACATTTGGGTCCTCCCATCACAGCTTGAAGATCTTACTTGAAGGCCACTTCGACTTGAACACTGAAGGTGTGGAACTGATACTTGATAAGGCTGCCCTCCCATCACTAACTGTAATGATAACAGCCACTACAATATTGGTCCTGTCTAGAGAAAAAATGTCTTTTCCTTCGATGCACTTTGCTAAAATGTTCCTGCTTTGGCTTTCTGGCTAAGCTCTTGCTGTTTACTCTGCTAAAACAATATCAGCAAGTACAGAAAAGGAAAGAGGAACTGTTTTGAGATAAGGTCTGCAGGCAAAAATAATATCTGAGAACTGATTACTTAAATACAGTCACTCAATCATACACAATAATAGGTTGTAAGAAAGAAAGAAAATCATTTTCGAACATGACTTTGCCAAGTGCAAAAGAGACTCTAATGAGGCAAGTAGCTTTTTATCTGTTCTGAAGGTATCTAAACAAAAATCTGAATGTGCTATTTGCTGAAATGGAATGTAGTAATTTATACCTAAGAGCAACTTCACTAGACAAATGCAGCTAGCTTTCTATAGACTGTTTTTTGCCCTGATTTTGCTGCATAAATCCAGAAATCACTGTTGCTACTTACTTGCTTAGGTTTTATCATACAGACTGGGAAAAAGTAATAGAAGAGCCTATTACAGGTTATATATTGCAATGGTTTGCAAGTGGTTTCTGTCTGTTGCTGTTTTTTTTCTTTAGTTAGAAAATCTTGTAAGATTTTTGTTTATTATTTCAGTCAAGAACACTGTTAGTTTTTACAAACATGTTTTTGCAAAGTGTTGTGTTCACAAATGCAGTTAACATGCAAGATGGGAGAAACTCATGCCTGGAAGTCTCATTACTCAGGAGGCTAAAATCTAAGCATTGAGGTTTCAAGCCAGCCTGGGCAACCAAACCTGAGAGCCTCTTCTTTCAGATATCCACCAAACAGCCAGAAGTGCAGCTGTTGCTTAGGTGATAGAGAACTACCCTTGAAAAAGGGAAGAGGACAGTGCCTAAGATCCGAGGTCAAGCCCCTAAATAAATAAACAGGCACTAAATAAAGAAATAATAAATAAACAGTAATTCCAACTCTAATAGGATGGGGAGGACAGATCTCAGGAAAGAATTGTAATTGTCTATTAGACTGCAATTGCTCATATATAAACTTCTGTATTACATAAAGCATAAGCAAGTAGAAGACATATTAATAGGTGTATTACCATGTGGAAACAAATTAACATGTGCAAACACTTAAAGAAAAGGAATGAAAGATTAAAGAACAAAATATTCCTAGTTCTTTAAAGAGTAGACATTTTTTAGGAAAAGCTAAAGTGAAGCATGTGAAATAGCATCATATAATTTAATATAAAAGAGAGGGAACTATTTTAAACATATACATATAAGTGGATAGACCCTGGTTTTTTTGTTTGCTTGCATTTTTTTTGCTAGTCCTGGGGCTTGAGCTCAGGGTCTGAGCACTGTCCTTGGGCTTTCTCAAAGCTAGCACTCTACCACTTGAGCCACTGTGACACTAGTTTTTTCTATGTATGTGGTACTAAGGAATCGAACCCTGGTCTTCGTGCATGCTAGGCAAGCACTTTACCACTAGGTCAAACTCCCAGCCCTAAAACCTATTTAATAATTAAGAAAAAAGCCCTAAATGTATGGAAAAACTC